>NC_086448.1:441372522-441477522 GCF_028390025.1 Pseudophryne corroboree | reverse complement strand
ACCCTTCATCAGAAACAATTCAGCTGGTGGCTGCAGGGGAGTCACCAGCACAGGCTGGTCCTGTGCCAGCGCTCCCCCCCTCAAAAGCCAGTATCTCGCCTGCAGCTCCTTCTGCGCACACCTCCTCCTGGATAACCTCCTCCCCAGCCACAGTGCAGGAATGCATCCCCCAGGTAACACAACTTGTCCTGTATGCTGGATACTCTCCAGCCACTGATCATCCGCCTAGCTTCATTCCAGTACTCCCAAATGTACTGCATCTTTATAGCACTCAATAACATATCCGGCTTTCCAGCCTGCCGATACACCGACACACCTCCATCCACGAGCTCCACTGCCCTGGGAGACTTGAGGCGTTCATTTTCTTTCCTTGGAAACATTTTATTTTGCACAGGACCGACACCTGCTCACTTGTTACCACCTCACTGCAGATCCTCTTGCATTACATATGGCCTGTTCCTCTGTTCTCTGCTGGGCCTTCACGCTTCCTGCGGTCATTGTTTGGTGTCTGAATGATCCCACCGCTGCCGCCAAATGTGAAGATACGGGGGGTTCTTCTAATCACTCAGACACAGAGCCGATGAAACCAAAGTTATGGTTTATTTCTCACAGCACACAGGAACAGATAATTCACAGGAAACAGACGTAAATATAGCCCAGAAACAGTATACAGGTAGCAGTCCAGATAGTAAGTCCCAGTAGAGGATTTAGGTCCACAGCAATTCCGTGCAGAAGTTCCAGATAAACAAGTCCATACAGCAGAACTATCACTGAGTCCACACAGCAGTGATAGCAGATTAGTCCATGCAGTAGTAAGTACATATAAGTCCACACAGCACTGTTGATGCGTTCCACAAGGTACCCTGGCAGAGAATCACCCCTTAGCCAAAGTCCTGCAACTAACATCCGGAATTGACCTGCGCCACCTCTTTTAAAACCTTCCAAATGCCCATCATGCAGCGCTCACCTGGGGAGGAGACGCAGGTTCCTGATTGGTGGTATCCCACTTCAGGTATTTCCCTACTCCCTCCCACAGCTGGCCTTCTCCTGCTGACCACATGCTGGGTCAGGCTCCGTGATGTCTGTCAGAAACCAGGATGGAACAGAGGACAGTAAACAGAAGGGACAATGACAGGGGAATTGGATTAAGTCCTGATTGTCCCCTGTGGAGAAGCTTCAAAGAGACATTACCTGGTCCTCAAATGTATTTCCTGTGTGACCATATAAGGATCACAGGATGGACTCAATAGGCATAGCAATGATAACCTGTAATAACCTCCTACCAGACTGGCATCCTCCTACAACAACATAACATGGCAGCACTAGGTGCCAGGTCACAGCACACCTGTATTTACCTGGGTAAGAATAGTAATAGTGACACAAGCCAGAGAGACATGGGAACAGAAGGAATAAAAAGTACATTAAACGCTATAAAGATTGAAACACAACAAATACAGTATTAGCCCCTGCCTATATCTTTACATTTAGTCAGCCATCTTGCCAGCGTCTGTTAAGTAGCGATTCCATCTTGAACTTGAACCTTTTCAGGTATATGTTCAGGGATTTTAAATTCAATATGGGTCTGACCGAACCGTCCGGTTTCGGTACCACAAACATGGTCGAATAATAACCCTTTCCTTGTTGAATGAGGGGAACCTTGACCACGACTTGCTGAAGATACAATTTGTGAATTGCAGTTAACACTATTTCCCTCTCTAAGGGGGAAGCTGGAATGGACGATTTGAGGTATCTGTGAGGGGGCATCTCTTCGAATTCCAGCTTGTATCCCTGAGACACAATCTCTATTGCCCAGGGTTCCACTTGGGAGTGAACACACTTGTGGCTGAAATTTCAGAGATGCGCCCCCACCGGGCCTAGCTCCGCCTGTGGAGCCCCAGCGTCATGCAGTGGATTTAGAGGAAGCCGGGGAGGACTTCTGTTCCTGGGAACTAGCTGTGTTGTGCAGCTACCTTCCTCTGCTCCTGCCAAGAAAGGACGCACCTCGGACTTTCTTGCCTTTTTGTGATCGAAAGGACTGCATTTGGTAATACGGTGCTTTCTTAGGTTGTGAGGAAACATATGGAAAAAAATTTGACTTTCCAGCAGCACCTCCCCTGCGCCCTGCACCCTACAGTGACCGAAGTATGTGGGTGTAGTGTGGGAGCAATGGCGCACAGCTGCAGTGCTGTGCGCTACCTCAGTGAAGACTGGAGTCTTCTGCCGCCGATTTTGAAGTCTTCTTGCTTCTTTCACCCGGCTTCTGTCTTCCGGCTCTGCGAGGGGGACGGCGGCGCAGCGCCGGGATCGGACGACAAAGGCTGAGATCCTGTGTACGATCCCTCTGGAGCTAATGGTGTCCAGTAGCCTAAGAAGCAGGACCTATCTGCAGAGAGTAGGGCTGCTTCTCTCCCCTCAGTCCCACGACGCAGGGAGTCTATTGCCAGCAGATCTCCCTGAAAATAAAAAACCTAACAAAATACTTTCTTATAGCAAGCTCAGGAGAGCTCACTAAACAGCACCCAGCTCGTCCGGGCAGATTCAAACTGGGGTCGGGACATAGAGGGAGGAGCCAGAGCACACCAGAATCCAAATTCTTTCTTAAAGTGCCCTGTCTCCTGCGGAGCCCGTCTTTTCCCCATGGTCCTTACGGAGTCCCCAGTATCCACTAGGACGTTAGAGAAAAGTAGATAGAAATTTAGTGCTGTATAGCCCGTACTCCGTAGAGTGGGATACAGGGGCATCGCCTCGCTTTCAGGATCGATCAATACATTAGCGAATGCTGAGTGTATACTGTTGCTCTGGGAACCCAGTGAACATAGACACACCTGTAACACAGCCGCCAATGCTGCGACCGGGTCTCCTCGCAGTAACGCTTAGTGAACATAGACGTAGCGACCTATGCTGCGACCGAGGCCCCTCGTGGTAGCGTCTGGGACGGAAGCGAGGAAACAGTTCATGGCAGGAGAGTCAGCGGAAACTGGTCATGACCGGGGAGGAGGTGCGACCAGGAGAGCATCTAACTCCCCCTGCTGACATCAACCCTAGGGATCGCGGCCTCATACTATTCCTGGTGCTTAAGATCCGTAAGGCCTAGCGCTGGTGCACCCGTGGTGGCAGCCGCTTCAGCTACTGTTTGGTAGTCTCCTCCCAATACGGTGCGGCTGTGTCCGTATTCCATCTACTAAGCGGAATCGATGCCTTATCTTCTCTCTGTGCTCCGGCCACAGCCTGGTAAAGTCGCTGGACCTGCTAGTATATCAGACACAGACGCCCGCCGAAACAGCACTGTACTCGTGGGGAAGCGTTGACACGGCCCTGCGGAGAGTTGTTGGAGTATAAGCGCTGTTTAGAAAAGACCACTCAAAAAACTAGTAAGACTAAAAAAATAACATAAGAAAGCTTAGGACTGCTAAAAGGAATAGCAGCCCTCTGACCATCGTCTGGCTACTGCAGCACCAAACAAAAAAACTGATTTGCCTGAGCCAGTGGACAGGGATATATGGACGGGCCTGTTGCATCTGAGGAGGCCTGAAAGCTTTTCATTGTTTGGTGCCAATCCGCTGTCGCTCCATCATATCCCATTGTTATCCTGTGGACCATGCCGGAGAAAATAGAAGTGTGGAGAACACTCCACGTGTGCCTTCCCGGCTGAGGCACAGAAAAAACACTGAGGTACCTTGGAAGTATGGAGGGGGTGGAGGGTTACTAATATAAATATTTAAATGTGCCTATCCATGCTAATGCCCCATCCATATTCCAAGAGTACTCCAGTGACCCCCCAATGGATGAAAAAGAAAGTTGGGTATTTTTAGTAGGGTATGTGCGAACTCTCTACTGCTTGATTCCGAATAGACAAGTGATTTTGACAGATATGTATGTTGTCCATCCAGCCAGTTATTTAATACACATTAAGTTTTTATCACCTGCGGCCATAAACAGTTTGCCGCCGTCTCCTGATCTCTAATATGGCTTTAGTATTATCATATGCCGATTCTCTGCTACTCAGCTTCGAAATACAGACCTACAGCGTAGATATATAAACACACACATTGGCTACCTAAACATTGATTTGTTTTATGTATCTTAGATCATTGTCATACGCAATGGTGTATATACAGGCCTTCTGCTTCTGTAGCCCATACAATGTAATTTTGCAGAGCACTGCTCTTTGAGAAACCATATGAATTGGTCCTCGATTCAGATTATCCGGCATTATATGCACTGTTGTCCATCTGTGAGTCACAAGTCTGACCACTCTGTTCCGCTTGAGCATCCAGTAACAGATTATAACCAGAGGACTTGCGCTCAGTACAGGTTTTTTTTTGTCTGCTGGTCCTCTCAAAGAATACTTTAATAATGGACACCCTTGAACAATGCACCAGTACAACCAGTTTGCTAAAGCTCAGACTGCTGCAAGTTAGATTGTGTTAATCACCCTATATTTCATGAGTGATGCACTATATTAGTCTCTACATACCTTTGCTTTTCTGTTCTTCTAAAGAGTCAGTCATCTTACACCAGCATTATCTGTGGAATAGTTACTTTGCATAAAATGGACTAGTGGTCATTAATTTGGCCACTTACTGTATACACATATACTGTATCTATTTCTATACAAATACACATGTACTGTACATACGTGTGTAATATATGGGTCATCTGCGTATGCAAGGGCTAAACTGCTCACACATGAGCAAGTATTATCACTTCCCACATTTCAAAACAGATTAAAATATAAAATAAGAATGTTTCACATTGCCCATCAAAATCATGCGGCCAGCATCAAAGGCACTAAAAATAAGATTTTACTTACCGATAAATCTATTTCTCGTAGTCCGTAGTGGATGCTGGGGACTCCGTCAGGACCATGTGGATTAGCGGCTCCGCAGGAGACAGGGCACAAAACTAAAGCTTTAGGATCAGGTGGTGTGTACTGGCTCCTCCCCCTATGACCCTCCTCCAAGCCTCAGTTAGGATACTGTGCCCGGACGAGCGTACACAATAAGGAAGGATATTGAATCCCGGGTAAGACTCATACCAGCCACACCAATCACACCGTATAACTTGTGATCTGAACCCAGTTAACAGTATGACAAACGTAGGAGCCTCTGAACAGACGGCTCACAACAAATAACAACCCGATTTTTTTTTGTAACAATAACTATGTACAAGTATTGCAGACAATCCGCACTTGGGATGGGCGCCCAGCATCCACTACGGACTACGAGAAATAGATTTATCGGTAAGTAAAATCTTATTTTCTCTGACGTCCTAAGTGGATGCTGGGGACTCCGTCAGGACCATGGGGATTATACCAAAGCTCCCAAACGGGCGGGAGAGTGCGGATGACTCTGCAGCACCGAATGAGAGAACTCCAGGTCCTCTTTAGCCAGGGTATCAAATTTGTAGAATTTTACAAACGTGTTCTCCCCCGACCACGTAGCTGCTCGGCAGAGTTGTAATGCCGAGACCCCTCGGGCAGCCGCCCAGGATGAGCCCACCTTCCTTGTGGAATGGGCCTTGACAGATTTAGGCTGTGGCAGACCTGCCACAGAATGTGCAAGTTGAATTGTGCTACAAATCCAACGAGCAATCGTCTGCTTAGAAGCAGGAGCACCCAGCTTGTTGGGTGCATACAGTATAAACAGCGAGTCAGATTTTCTGACTCCAGCCGTCCTTGAAATGTATATTTTCAATGCCCTGACAACGTCCAGCAACTTGGAATCTTCCAAATCGCTAGTAGCCGCAGGCACCACAATAGGCTGGTTCAGGTGAAACGCTGACACCACCTTAGGCAGAAACTGAGGACGCGTCCGCAGTTCTGCCCTGTCCGAATGGAAAATCAGATATGGGCTCTTATACGATAAAGCCGCCAATTCTGATACTCTCCTGGCTGAAGCCAGGGCCAGTAGCATGGTTACTTTCCATGTAAGATATTTCAAATCCACCGATTTGAGTGGCTCAAACCAATGGGATTTGAGAAAATCCAAAACTACATTCAGGTCCCACGGAGCCACTGGGGGCACAACCGGGGGCTGTATATGTAGTACTCCTTTTACAAAAGTCTGGACTTCAGGAACTGAAGCCAATTCTTTCTGGAAGAAAATCGACAGGGCCGAAATTTGAACCTTAATGGACCCCAATTTGAGGCCCATAGACAATCCTGTTTGCAGGAAATGTAGGAATCGACCCAGTTGAAATTCTTCCGTGGGGGCCTTCCTGGCCTCACACCACGCAACATATTTTCTCCAAATGCGGTGATAATGTTGTGCAGTCACCTCCTTCCTGGCTTTAACCAGTGTAGGAATGACCTCTTCTGGAATGCCTTTTTCCTTTAGAATTCGGCGTTCAACCGCCATGCCGTCAAACGCAGCTGCGGTAAGTCTTGGAATAGACACGGTCCCTGCTGAATCAGGTCCCGTCTTAGAGGTAGAGGCCACGGATTTTCCGTGAGCATCTCCTGAAGTTCCGGGTACCAAGTTCTTCTTGGCCAATCCGGAGCCACGAGTATCGTTCTTACTCCCCTTTGCCGTATAATTCTCAGTACTTTGGGTATGAGAGGCAGAGGAGGAAACACATACACTGACTGGTACACCCACGGTGTTACCAGAGCGTCCACAGCTATTGCCTGAGGGTCTCTTGACCTGGCGCAATACCTGTCCAGTTTTTTGTTGAGGCGAGACGCCATCATATCCACCTTTGGTTTTTCCCAAAGGTTCACAATCATGTGGAAGACTTCTGGATGAAGTCCCCACTCTCCCGGGTGTAGATCGTGTCTGCTGAGGAAGTCTGCTTCCCAGTTGTCTACTCCCGGAATGAACACTGCTGACAGTGCTATCACATGATCTTCCGCCCAGCGAAGGATCCTTGCAGCTTCTGCCATTGCTCTCCTGCTTCTTGTGCCGCCCTGTCTGTTTACGTGGGCGACTGCCGTGATGTTGTCCGACTGGATCAACACCGGCTGACCCTGAAGCAGGTGTTTTGCCAGGCTTAGAGCATTGTAAATTGCTCTTAGCTACAGTATATTTATATGAAGAGACATCTCCAGGCTTGACCATACTCCCTGGAAGTTTCTTCCCTGTGTGACCGCTCCCCAGCCTCTCAGACTGGCATCCGTGGTCACCAGGACCCAGTCCTGTATGCCGAATCTGCGGCCCTCTAACAGATGAGCACTCTGCAACCACCACAGAAGAGACACCCTTGTCCGTGGCGATAAGGTTATCCGCTGATGCATCTGCAGATGCGATCCGGACCATTTGTCCAGCAGATCCCACTGAAAAGTTCGTGCGTGGAATCTGCCGAATGGAATTGCTTCGTAAGAAGCCACCATCTTTCCCAGGACTCTTGTGCATTGATGCACAGACACTTTTCCTGGTTTTAGGAGGTTCCTGACAAGTTCGGATAACTCCTTGGCTTTCTCCTCCGGAAGAAACACCTTTTTCTGAACCGTGTCCAGAATCATTCCCAGGAACAGCAGACGTGTTGTCGGGGTCAACTGAGATTTTGGAAAATTCAGAATCCACCCGTGTTGTTGCAGCACTACTTGGGTTAGTGCTACTCCGTCCTCCAGCTGTTCTCTGGACCTTGCCCTTATCAGGAGATCGTCCAAGTAAGGGATAATTAATACGCCTCTTCTTCGCAGAAGAATCATCATTTCGGCCATTACCTTGGTAAAGACCCGAGGTGCCGTGGACAATCCAAACGGCAGCGTCTGAAACTGATAATGACAGTTTTGCACCACGAACCTGAGGTACCCTTGATGTGAAGGGCAAATTGGGACATGCAGGTAAGCATCCTTTATGTCCAGGGACACCATAAAGTCCCCTTCTTCCAGATTCGCTATCACTGCTCTGAGTGATTCCATCTTGAACTTGAATTTTTGTATGTACAGGTTCAAAGATTTCAGATTTAGAATAGGTCTTACCGAGCCGTCCGGCTTCGGTACCACAAATAGCGTGGAGTAATACCCCTTTCCCTGTTGTAGGAGGGGTACCTTGACTATCACCTGCTGAGAAAACAGCTTGTGAATGGCTTCCAATACCGTCGCCCTGTCTGAGGGAGACGTTGGCAAAGCAGACTTTAGGAACCGGCGAGGGGGAGACTTCTCGAATTCCAACCTGTAACCCTGAGATACTACCTGCAGGATCCAAGGGTCCACCTGTGAGCAAGCCCACTGTGCGCTGAAATTCCTGAGTCGACCCCCCACCGCTCCTGAGTCCGCTTGTACAGCCCCAGCGTCATGCTGAGGGCTTTGCAGAACCCTGGGAGGGCTTCTGTTCCTGGGCAGGGGCTGCTTGCTGCCCTCTCTTACCCCTTCCTCTGCCCCGGGGCAGATATGACTTTCCTTTTGCCCTCTTGTTCTTATAGGACCGAAAGGAGTGCGGCTGAAAAGACGGTGTCTTTTTCTGTTGGGAGGGGGTCTGAGGTAAAAAGGTGGATTTTCCGGCAGTTGCCGTGGCCACCAGATCCGATAGACCTACGCCAAATAATTCTTCCCCTTTATACGGCAATACTTCCATGTCGTTTGGAATCCGCATCACCTGACCACTGTCGTGTCCATAAACAACTTCTGGCAGATATGGACATCGCACTTACTCTCGATGCCAGAGTGCAAATATCCCTCTGAGCATCTCGCATATAAAGAAAAGCATCCTTTAATTGCTCTATAGTCAATAAAATACTGTCCCTATCCAGGGTATCAATATTTACAGTCAGGGAATCCGACCAGACCACCCCAGCACTGCACATCCAGGCTGAGGCGATGGCTGGTCGCAGTATAACACCAGTATGTGTGTATATACTCTTTAGGGTAGTTTCCAGCCTCCTATCAGCTGGATCCTTGAGGGCGGCCGTATCAGGAGACGGTAACGCCACTTGTTTTGATAAGCGTGTGAGCGCCTTATCCACCCTAGGGGGTGTTTCCCAGCGCGCCCTAACCTCTGGCGGGAAAGGGTATAATGCCAATAACTTTTTTGAAATTAGCACTTTTCTATCTGGGTTAACCCACGCTTCATCACATACATCATTCAATTCCTCTGATTCAGGAAAAACTACAGGTAGTTTTTTCACCCCCCACATAATACCCCTTTTTGTGGTACTTGCAGTATCAGAGATATGCAAAGCCTCCTTCATTGCCGTGATCATATAACGTGTGGCTCTACTTGAAAATACGTTTGTTTCTTCACCGTCGACACTAGATTCAGTGTCCGTGTCTGGGTCTGTGTCGACCGACTGAGGTAAAGGGCGTTTTACAGCCCCTGACGGTGTCTGAGACGCCTGGGCAGGTACCAACTGGTTTTCCGGCCGTCTCATGTCGTCAACTGATTTTTGTAATGTGCTGACATTATCACGTAATTCCATAAACAAAGCCATCCATTCCGGTGTCGACTCCCTGGGGGGTGACATCACCATTACCGGCAATTGCTCTGCCTCCACACCAACATCGTCCTCATACATGTCGACACACACGTACCGACACACAGCAGACACACAGGGAATGCTCTTATCGAAGACAGGACCCCACTAGCCCTTTGGGGAGACAGAGGGAGAGTTTGCCAGCACACACCCAAGCGCTATAATATATATGGGAACAACCTTATATAAGTGTTGTATCCTTATAGCAGCTTAAATATATAAAATATCGCCATAAAAAGTGCCCCCCATCTCTGTTTTACCCTGTTTCTGTAGTGCAGTGCAGGGGAGAGTCCTGGGAGCCTTCCTCACAGCGGAGCTGAGCAGGAAAATGGCGCTGTGTGCTGAGGAGAATAAGCCCCGCCCCCTATTCCGGCGGGCTTTTCTCCCGTAGTTTGTAATATCTGGCAGGGGTTAAATACATCCATATAGCCTCAAGGGCTATATGTGATGTATTTTTTAGCCATAAAAGGTATTTACATTGCTGCCCAGGGCGCCCCCAGCAGCGCCCTGCACCCTCCGTGACCGTTGGTGAGAAGTGTGTGACAAACAATGGCGCACAGCTGCAGTGCTGTGCGCTACCTTCAAGAAGACTGAAGAGCCTTCTGCCGCCGGTTTCTGGACCTTCAATCTTCAGCATCTGCAAGGGGGGTCGGCGGCGCGGCTCCGGGACGAACCCCAGGGTGAGACCTGTGTTCCGACTCCCTCTGGAGCTAATGGTGTCCAGTAGCCTAAGAAGCCAATCCATCCTGCACGCAGGTGAGTTGAACTTCTCTCCCCTAAGTCCCTCGATGCAGTGAGCCTGTTGCCAGCAGGACTCACTGAAAATAATAAACCTAAAAACTTTTTCTAAGCAGCTCCTTAAGAGAGCCACCTAGATTGCACCCTGCTCGGACGGGCACAAAAACCTAACTGAGGCTTGGAGGAGGGTCATAGGGGGAGGAGCCAGTACACACCACCTGATCCTAAAGCTTTAGTTTTGTGCCCTGTCTCCTGCGGAGCCGCTAATCCCCATGGTCCTGACGGAGTCCCCAGCATCCACTTAGGACGTCAGAGAAAATAGGATTTTAATACCTACCGGTAAATCCTTTTCTCCTAGTCCGTAGAGGATGCTGGGGTCCACTTCAGTACCATGGGGTACAGATGGTTCAGCAGGAGCCATGGGCACTTTAAGACTTTTCAAAGGGTGTGAACTGGCTCCTCCCTCTATGCCCCTCCCTCCAGACCTCAGTTATAGGAACTGTGCCCAGGGAGACGGACATTTTGAGGAAAGAATTTACTTTTAAACTAATGGTGAGATTGATACCAGCTCACACCTCAACCATGCCGCACAACATGGCATTCAACATAACACACGCCAACAGGCATGAACCATTTGCAGCAACATGCTGAAAACAAATGTAACACAACTTGTGTAACTATAATGAACAAACTGCAGGTAAAGTATGCACTGGGGTCGGGTGTCCAGCATCCTCTACGGACTAGGAGAAAAGGATTTACCGGTAGGTATTAAAATCCTATTTTCTCATAAGTCCTAGAGGATGCTGGGGTCCACTTCAGTACTATGGGGTTATACCAAAGCTCCAGTACGGGCGGGAGAGTGAGGATGTCCCTGCAGCACCGATTGACCAAACTTGAGGTCCTCATCGGCCAAAGTGTCAAACTTATAAAATTTAGCAAATGTGTTTGACCCTGACCAAGTAGCCGCTTGGCAAAGTTGTAAAGCAGAGAGGACCCAGGAAGCCGCCCACTTTCCTAGTAAAATGGGCCTTCACCGACTTCGGATTCGGCAATCCTGCCGTAGAATGAGCGTGCTGAACCGAACCTCTGATCCAGCGCGCAATAGTCTGCTTAGAAGCAGGACACCCAATCTTGTTGGGAGCATACAGGACAAACAGAGCCTCTGTTTTCCGTATCAGAGCTGTTCTTGCGACATAAATCTTCAAAGCTCTAACCACATCTAGAGACTTTGACTCAGTGAAAGTGTCAGTAGCTACTGGCACCACAATAGGTTGGTCTATGTGGAAAGACGAAACCACCTTTGGAAGAAAATGTTGGCGAGTTCTCAACTCCGCTTTATCTTCATGGAAGATCAGGTAACGGCTCTTGTGAGACAAGGCCCCCAACTCAGACACCCGCCTTGCGGATGCCAAGGCCAAAAGCATCACCACTTTCCAAGTGAGAAACTTCAATTCTATCTCCTGCAGAGGTTCAAACCAATCTGATTGAAGGATCTGCATCACCACATTAAAAGGTCCCATGGTGCCACTGGAGGCAAAATGGAGGCTAGATGTGCAGAACCCCTTTCACGAACGTCTGAACTTCTAGAAAGGAGGCAAATTGTTTTTGAAAGAAAACTGATAAGGCCGAAATCTGGACCTTGATTGACCCCAATCCAAGGTCCGCATCCACACCAGTCTGCAGAAAATGAAGAAAACGTCCCAACTCAAACTCTTCCGTAGGAGCCTTCTTGGATTCAAACCAAGACACATTTTCTCCAAATATGGTGGTATTGTTTAGACGTTACTCCTGTCCTGGCCTGAATAAGAGTGGGGATGACTTCCTTGGGAATACCCTTTCGGGTTAGGATCCGGCACTCAACAGCCATGCCGTCAAACGTAGCCGCGGTAAGTCTTGATACACACACGGCCCCTGCTGTAGTAGGTCCTCTCGAGGAGGAAGAGGCCGAGGATCTTCTATGAGCAACTCCTGAAGATCTGGATACCAAGCCCTCCTTGGCCTGTCTGGGGCAATGTAGATTGCTCGAACTCTTGTTATTATTTTGAGAACTTTTGGAATCAGGGGAAGGAAAACATATACCGACCGAAACACCCACTGGGTCACCAGTGCATCCACTGCTGTTGCTTGGGGGTCTCTCAAACTGGAACAATATCTCTGAAGCTTCTTGTTTAGACGAGATGCCATCATGTCTACTTGAGGAACTCCCCAAAGACTTGTCACCTCTGCGAAGACTTCTTGGTGGAGGCCCCACTCTCCTGAATGGAGATCGTGTCTGCTGAGGAAGTCCGCTTCCCAGTTGTCCACTCCCGGAATGAAAATTGCTGACAGAGCTCTTGCATGTCTTTCTGCCCAGAGGAGAATCCTTGTCACCTCTGTCATTGCCGCTCTGCTTTTCGTTCCGCCTTGCCTGTTTATGTACACGACTGCTGTTACATTGTCCGACTAGATCTGCACGGGATGATCTTGAAGATGTACCGCTTGTAGAAGGCCGTTGTAAATGGTTCTCAATTCCAGAACGTTTATGTGAAGGCAGGCTTCCTGACGTGACCATTTTCCTTGGAAGCTTTCCCCCTGTGTGACAGCTCCCCAGCCTCGGAGACTTACATCCGTGGTTACCAGGACCCAGTCCTGAATCCCGAACCTGCATCCCTCTAGTACAGGCATTCCCAACCACGGTCCTCAAGGAACACCAACAGTGCAGGTTTTAGTGATATCCAGGCTGCAGCACAGATGGTTAAATCAAAATAACGGAGCTACTAATTAAGTCATCTGTGCTGAAGCCTGGATATCACTAAAACCTGCACTGTTAGTGTGCCTTGAGGATCGTGGTTGGGAATGCCTGCTCTAGTAGGTGAGAACTGTGTAGCCACCACAGGAACAAAATTCTGGCTTTGGAGGACAGGATTATCTTCCAGTGCATGTGTAGGTGGGATCCGGACCACTTGTCCAACAGGTCCCACTGGAATACTCTGGCATGAAATCGGCCCAACTGTATAGCCTCGTAGGCCGCTACCATTTTCCCCAACAACCGAATGCATTGATGTATCGACACGCTTGTTGGTTTCAATATTTGTTGGACCATTTTCTGGATTTCCAGAGCCTTTTCCACTGGAAGAAATACTCTGTACTTCTGTACAATGTATTTGGGGTGACAGTGTACCTATAGCACTTCACTTGGGTATAAGCAAGCCGTTCAATACATACATGGGGTACCCTACCCCACTTCAGTGAATATAGAAATATGTAGGTTGAGTATTGAATGTGGTGCTACCCAATTGCTGACATATGATATTGTAGTCAAATATGTAAACAAATGCACACTTTAATAACCTAAATACCATACAACTACTAAAATACAACTAATAAAATATCACACCAGGCACAATGTGATATAAGGAAGGAGTCCTACCGAGGATATACATAGGGGAGCTGCAGGTGATAATTTATGCAGGGAAGTCCGGACTTGCCCTGCATTTGCTCCCAGATCTTAAAGTCCTCACTCCAGCAGGTATCACTCCTCTGGTCCAGATGATGGTGAGACCGTCCAACACGTTTCGGAACACACAAGGTTCCTTTCTCAAGGAAGGAACCTGCCTTGAGAAAGGAACCTTGTGTGTTCCAAAACGCGTTGGAAACATCCCCCGTTTGGACGGTCTCACCATCATCTGGACCAGAGGAGTGATACCTGCTGGAGTGAGGACTTTAAGATCTGGGAGCAAATGCAGGGCAAGTCCGGACTTCCCTGCATAAATTATCACCTGCAGCTCCCCTATGTATATCCTCGGTAGGACTCCTTCCTTATATCACATTGTGCCTGGTGTGATATTTTATTAGTTGTATTTTAGTAGTTGTATGGTATTTAGGTTATTAAAGTGTGCATTTGTTTACATATTTGACTACAATATCCTATGTCAGCAATTGGGTAGCGCCACATTCAATACTCAACCTACATATTTCTCTGTACTTCTGTGTCCAGAATCATCCCTAAAAAGGACAATCTTGTCGTTGGTTCCAACTGCGACTTTGGAAAATTCATGATCCAACCGTGTTGTTGGAGCATTGACATGGAGAGTGCGATGTTCTGCACCAACTGTTCCATGGATCTCACTTTTATCAGGAGATCGTCCAGATAAGGAATTATATTCCTTTTTTGACGAAGGAGGACCATCATCTCCGCCATCACCTTAGTGAATACCCTCGGTGCCGTGGAGAGACCGAACGGCAATGTCTGGAACTGGTAATGGCAATCCTGTACTGCGAATCTCAGATAAGCTTGGTGAGGATAGATGGGAACATGCAAGTAAGCATACTTTATGTCTGACACCATGAAGTCCCCCTCCTCCAGACTGGAAATCACTGCCCTCAGGGATTCCATCTTGAACTTGAACCTTTTCAGGTAGAGATTCAGATTTTTCAGGTTTAAAATCTGTCTGACCGAGCCGTCCGGCTTCGGAACTACGAAGAGGCTTGAATAAAAACCTTCTCCTTGTTGTGACCAAGGTACCAGGATAATGACTTGATCCTGACAATTTTTGAACTGCCATTGTTACTGCCTCTCTTTCTGGAACAGAAGCTGGCAAGGTCGATTTGAAAAATCGGCATGGGGGGGGACATCTTGAAACTCCAGTCTGTACCCCTGGGACACTATTTATAAGACCCATGGGTCCAGGCCAGATTGAACCCAAATTTGACTGAAAAGTTTCAGACGTGCTCCCACCCGAGCAGACTCCCGCAAGGGAGCCCCAGCGTCATGCTGCAGATTTGGCAGAAGTAGGGGTTGACTTCTGCTCCTGGGATCCTGAATACGCTGCGGATTTGTTTCCTTTTCCCCTTCCCCTACCTGCAAAGAAGGGGGAACCTTTGGCCTTTTTGTATTTGTTGGGCCAAAAAGACTGCATGTGAGACTGATGTGTCTTTTTCGCCAGTGCAGAAGCATAAGGCAAGAACGTCGACTTATCTGCGGTAGCCGCCGAGACTAATGCATCCAGCCCATCACCAAATAAGGCCTCACCTTTATACGGGAGAGCCTCCATATTTCTTTTGGAATCTGCATCAGCATTCCACTGGCAAATCCACAACGCCCTCCGAGCCGATACTGCTGATAAAGCTAACTATTTATCATATAACATTCACAATAAATGGGTAAGAGACACAGTACGCAATTGGCGTATGAGGTACCGTAAGGGTACGCACTTAGTGTAGCATACGCTCGGCCGTGATCGAGACGCACATGCGACACGCTCGTTCACAGCTTAATGCGTGGTGTCGGGCACGCTATAGGCGGTTGACTACCGTAATGCTACGCTACCAGCGTAGCAGACGCTCGAGACCACGAGGAGATCACGAGCGGCGCAGACGCTCACAGGATGACAATCAGTAAACCTTGAATGTAACGCACCGAAAGGATACTCTTATACTGTAAACCTTGTACTGAAATACTGTAGCGATATAACGCTGCTTAACCTTGTTAATGCTAAAGCTGCTTGAGCGTTTGAGACGCTCCTATTACCTTCTGCAATATAATAAACACACGATACCTTGCTAAGGTTCCCACACCTTTACTAACAAGCTTTTAGTTATATTGAAAAGGGGAAACAGTTTACAAGTCATACACTACAAGCTAACATATAATTCTAACAGAATATCTAGACAGAAATATACAATAGCATCACAAACTTATACTATAACAGAGAGAGAGGGTATGGCCAATACAAACAGAGAACAAGTTGATTACAGAGAATTACTTACACACACTGGGAATGATCGCTGCGCAGCTTTCTGGTACCATCTCCAAGTTAATCAAGATGAAAACCGTTTGTGGAGAGTGAGAGAGCTGCCCAGGCTGGCTGATCTTATATACACTGCGTACAGTACACTACAAAGGGACCTATAATCTCATTGTTCATTGGACACAGGAATGTCTCCCTGCATCATAACAAAAGGTCATAGGTTAGTTTGAACAGGTGGGCTGCGACTATATCAAACTGCTCAGGTGGGAGGGAATCTGAAGATTCCCGCTGCATGGGTAATGAATCGCAAATATAGTAAATGTCCAGAAAATACTAATGGCCATAACTATACGCAGGAGCGATTAATCTTTACCTAACCAGCACCGGATTGTTTCTAATAAAATGTTCTTTAGTTGGGTACCAGACACAGCTGTTCAAACCCTGTCTGACCCTTCGTACCATACAAAGAGGAATTCCTCTGTCCAGCGACCATTTACATTAAACAAACTTACAGTCATTATTAAGGGGAACATTATCTATAAAACATATTATTTGGTTTTATTATTTAATGATTGAGTCGCCCGCTAGACGCACACAAACTCTACCGTAAATGCACATACCACGCGCTCGAGCGCATGGCCGAGGCGCCATCACGCGGCTGCGAGTATCCGCACGCACGGGAATGTGCATGTGCAGCAGGCACGCGCATGGGGTGGATATATGGCAACGTGTAGCATGATATTTTTCCGACTTTGACACTGCCATGGTAGCGGCTGTTGAACCCAAGAGTCCAATATCCTTCATAGCTTCCAGCATGTATGCGGCAGCGTCTTTGATATTACCAACGTTAGGAGTAACTCGTCTCTATCAATCGTGTCAATTTCCGATGACAAGTTATCAGACCATATTTCAATAGCACGACTCACCCATGCGCAAGCAATGGTGGGTCTGAGCAGCGTACCATTGGCCACAAATAGATTTTAACGTAGTCTCCATTTTGCAGTCTGCCGGCTCCTTTAGTGAAGCCGTACCAGGTGCAGGGAGAATCACCTTCTATGTTAACCTTGACAGTGCACTGTCTAACACCGGGGGTGACTCCCATCTTTTCCTGTCCTCTAAAGGAAAAGGATAAGCAATCTGAATCCTTTTGGGAATATGAAATTTCTTTTCAGGATTCACCCAAACTCCCTCAAAAAGAGTATTGAGCTCGTGGGAAAGAGGGAAAGTTACCTTACATTTCTTTTCCTTATAGAAATAAGCCTTCTCCTGAGGTATAGTAGGGGCTTCCGTAACTTCGAAGACCTCCTTTATAGCAACAATCATATATTGTATGTTTTTTGCCAATTTAGGATCTATCCCCCTGGAATCACTATCGTCGACACAAGAATCAAAGTCTGTGTCGGTATCAGTATGTACAATGTTTGCAAACGGTCTCTTATATGACCCAGAGGGGTCGCTTGCAGATGAGACAGCAGAACCCTGAAAGATCACATCTTCAACTGATTTTCTCCAGCTTTCTGCATGAGACTCAGACTTATCTCATCTCCTACTGATATGATTCACATTATTACGTATTTCTTTCACCCATTCAGGCTCACGCCACCACATTACAACGGTGTCCCTAAAATGGCTCCCTCAGGGGTAGAACTCCCTGCCTCAGACATGTCACACACGTGCACAAACACACCACAGACACTCCAGGACTTATAGGGGACAGACCCACAGTAAAATCTGTCAGAAGGACACAGATAGGACCAGCCAGTTCACAAACCCAGCACCAGTAACACAATGCCTGTGAAACATAAAATGCCCACTGACCTACAGCGCTTTTCTGACTTCTGGCTCTGCAAGGGGGGTGACGGCGTGCTGTGGGAGTGAGCATCTAGGCACAGCTAGCGTTCAGTACCCTTCAGGAGCTAATGGTGTCCTGTCAGCCAGTAGCAGAGCCATGAAACTCTTTAGGAATTTGGTTCCTACTTCTGCCCCCTCAGTCCCACAAAGCAGGGAGACTGTTGCCAGCAGTCCTCCCTGAAAATAAAAAACCTAACAAGTCTTTTCAGAGAAACTCAGTAGAGCTCTCCTGGAGTGCATCCAGTCTGCCTGGGCACATTTCTAAAACTGAGGTCTGGAGGAAAGGCATAGAGGGAGGAGCCAGTTCACACCCTTTGAAAAGTCTTAAAGTGCCAATGGCTCCTGCGGTACCGTCTATACCCCATGGTACTGAAGTGGACCCCAGCATCCTCTAGGACGTATGAGAATGAATATAACTACCATTTAATGATCTTTCTTATGGTGTGTTTGTGGAGGTACAGATTGGGCCCGCTCATCTGAGGCGGTTCCATTGCAGGCATGAACTCCCGGTGTGACTATGCGATCCGTCCGTCTAGTCACGCTGGGAGTGCACAGAGACACTCCCATTCAGAGCGCCTCCGTTCGGGCACGCAACGGAGACACTCTCCCATTCTAGCGAATGGGGAACATCTACGTCACGGGCGCCCGGCCGGAGCCGCTCTCGGCATTAGATGCGCCCAGGAACAGACGGAGCCACAACTAGCGTGGCTCCATCTGTACATTAGCACCCTCCACAGTCAGGTTTTATTAGTTACCATGAACCCTAAATACATCATATCAATAGTTTACAGAAATCACAAAAGACGCTGATAGTTTTGACACTATACATTTCTATTTATTGGGGGAAAACAAAACACTTCCTTTAACAGGCGAAAACAGTTTTTAATAAAAGCAGGCAACACTAAAACATTACTGTGCTTTGGAGATACAACTCCTCCTCCCCTCCCCCCACCCTCCCCCCACTATGGTATACACATCAAAATCCTGTCCCGCTGATCAGAAGTTCACGTTTTACTGTTCTCTTCGGGTAGCCCATAGAAATATGTAAAAATCTGTAAAAAAGACAGAATAGAATTATTTTTTAAGATGGAAACAATGTTTACATCTTTGCAAACAAGACAGAAGGGTTAACAATGGGACAGCAGAACATACATATCCATCTGAATCAGGGGTGGGCAATTATTTCAGCTGGGGGACCACTTAACACTTTCCAGTGAATATTCAAGGGCCACACACTTATAGATACATCTGCAGATCAATTGATCGCAGATATATCTATCTATGGACGGACTGTGCAGTGTGTTGTGCATACAGTGCCCGATCCGTAGTGACGGACGTCAGAATAATCATGACAACAACAATCATCCTCTTTAGAATGTAGGCTTTCACAAGCAGGGACCTCTACCCTCGTGCTTTTTCATCTCCTACTTAACCTTCTTTTCAATACTACCATTGACGGCCCCCAATCCCTCAGTTTTCTGTCGCCCTGATACTTATTTCAGTGTTGTCTGATTATGCAGCTACATTTACATACCCTGTACTTGTCCAATATTGTATTGAATTGTAAGTCACCGTCTTCTTGTTTTAATTATTTATGTACTCTGTAATTGGGCACTGTGTATCCCATGTGGTGTCATATGAATACAGGATGATGATAATAATGAAAACCTTTTTAGAGTTACCAGCTTCAACCCAGACACAATTACTAGCTCCCCACCCTCTACCTTCCTGGACAATATTACCAGCTTCACTCCCTAGACACAATTGTCATTAGAATGGGGTTAAAACAAGCTAGATTTGTAGTATAGTACAGTTAGGTGCTGTTAGATTGGGTATGGGTCATTGGGTCGACAGTCATTAGGTCGACAGATCAAAAGGTCGACATGAGTTTTTTTTTACTTTTTTTGGTGTCGTTTTCTTCGTAAAGTGACTGGGAACCCCAATTAGTGCACCGTGTCCCCTTGCATGGCTCGCCATGCTTCGGGCAAGGTGCCTCGCTCCGCTACTGCTGCGCTTGGCACAGGTTACCATTCCCAATTGTAGTCCATGTGGATCGTAAAGTATGAAAAAGTCCAAAAAATGAAAGAAAAAAAGTGAAAAACTCATGTCGACCTAATGACCATGTCAACCAATAGTGGTCGACCTAATGACTGTCGACCTAATGACCGTATCCCGTTAGATCCGTTTCCTTTAGTGGCCACAGTATTGTGTGGAGAAAAGACAGAACACACAGGTAGCATTTAGTTTTGCCAAGAGGGCAGTGATGGATGCTTTGAACGTTTCATTTAAAATGTAAAAAGGTCTACCTTATGCGATCTTCCTGATTCCAGGTGCCTGCTGCTTCCTGCCCGCGTCCACTCTGGCCCCACCCCCAACACCGCCTAATGTAATGCCAGCTGACGTGACCGCGACTAGGATCTCCTGAGCGGCTTGCAGGTACTACAGCGCAATGATAAGCAGCATGTCATGGTATTATGGTAGACTTATTGTTAGGTCTGTTTCTCCAAAGTCCACAGGATTTACATTGGGTTGCTGAGGATTGGGCACCAAACAGTTAAACATTTGAAATCCCAGGATGCCTCGGTTCAGCCTCCCTATAACCCAGCCTCCTGGCCCAGGGAATACCGTTTGTCACGCAGCCCAAGGCAGGAGCAGGATTAAAGCGAGAAGGAAGACCTATTAAGGGAGGAAAAATACACACACTTACAAACCAGGGTGGGTTCCCTGTGTATACTGTGGACCTCGGAGAAACAGTTAACTATGGCAAGTCTACCTTAACTCTTGTTTTCTCTTCAGGGTCCACAGTAGATCCACAGGATTTACATTGGGATGTCCCAAAGCAGCATTTAAGGGAGTTGACGCTCCTGATTTGGCAGGAGAATCCTACACCCAAATGCAGCATCCTGAGGGGCAAAAGGTATCAAATGGCATAATGTCTGACAAATGTAATGGATGATTATTTGGCTGCCTTACAGAGTTGCTCAGCTTAGGCACCATGGTGGACTGCCATGAAGGTCCGACTGAATGGGTAGAATGGGCAGAGACATTATCCGAGATATGGAGATCAGCTTGAGAGGAGGCTTCTGAGATAGTCATCCGCAGCCATCAAGCCAATGTTTGCTTATTGGCAGCCCATCCTCTCGTGTGAAATCCATATAGGACAAAGTCTGTTCTTCTGATGGCACTGGTACAATGCTTAGTCCAATGATGCATCTCCCATAGAGAGGCCCGGCAATCGAAAGGCCGGAACTACTATTTCTTCATTAAGGAACTTTGAGACCACCTTAGGACGATATTCAAACGTTTTTCGGAGAACCGCTCTGTCTGGGTGGAATACCAGAAATGGAGGGTGGCACGAAAGTTTCCCTAAATCTGATACTCCTCTAGGTGAAGCAATTGCCAGTAGAAAGAGAACTTTAGCTGTCAACCATTTGAGAGCCACACTTTTCAAGGGTTCAAATGGGTCATCTTGAAGAGCCCTAAAGACCAGTCACAGGTCCCAAGGGGCTGTTAAAGGTACAAACAGAGGCAGAATGTGAAGCATTCTATGGAAAAATATGCGAACGTCCTGTAGACTTGCAATTTTCCTTTGGAACCATACAGTCAATGCAGACTACTTTACCTTCAGGGAGGTTAACGGAGGCCTCGGCCCATTCCAGCTTCAAGGAATGCCAAGATTCTTGAAACTCTAAAGGACTTCGGGTCATAGTTTCTGGCAACACACAATTGGAAATAAGCATGCCATATCCGGTAATACATGCGAGCTGTGGATGATTTGCTTGCTTTAAGCATCATTTGAATTACAGCCTGTGAAGGCCTTTTGTTTTTAGGGATAGATGTTGCAAGTGCCACTCCGTCAAAGACAGCCGATCCAGGTGTGCGTATAGACAGGGGCCTTGAATCAGAAGATCTTGTCGTTGAGGCAGTAGGAATGGAGTGTCCACGGATAGCCACTGCAGATCCATTTACCAATTTCGTCTGGGCCACACCGGAGCTATTAATATCACGGCGCCCTCAAATTGCTTGAATTTTCAAAATCACCCCTGGGCAACAGGGAGATTTGTGAGAAGACATGGCAGATGAAATCTGGCAGATTAAATTTCCATGTCATTGACAGAGCATCCACAAAGATTGCTTCAGGATCCCTTGTTCTTGACCCGTAAACTGGTACCTTGATGTTCTGACGCGAAGTCAAAAGGTCCACTTCTGGCAGTCCCCATTTGTTTACTAGAATCTGAAAGAACTCTTGGATGCAAGGCCATTCGCTTGCCTGAATGTCATGCCGGCTGAGGAAGTCTGCTTCCCAATTTAGGAATCAGGGTATGAATACAGTGGACATGGCTGGATGGAGTTCTGCCCACTTTAACGTGCGGCTTACTTCCTTCATTGCCATCCGGTTGCAAGTACCTGATTGAGGTACGCTACTGCAGTGCCACTGTCCGTCTGAATCTGAACTAGTTTGCCGTGAAGCACTTTTGCCTGGGTGAGTGCCATGTAGATGGCCCGAAGTTCCAGGACATTGATTGACCGACAACTTTCTTCTTTGGTCCAACACCCCTGGGAGAGAGTACTGCCCTGTTACGGCTCCCTAGCATTGGAGACTGGCGTCCATTGTCAGAAGCACCCAATCTGAGATCCAAAAGGGTCGAACTTTGTTCAAGTGGGACGTCTGTAACCACCAGGCTAGTGACAGACAAACTTCTTGAAGAATGTCATTGTCGGATTTTTTTTTTAATCATCTGATGCTGTAAATTCCATCTGGAGAGAATCAGATGTTGAAGTGATCTTGAATGGAACTGGGCACATTCTACCATGTTGAATGTCGAAACCATTGAGCCCAATATCCGCATCGCTGCATGGATGGATACTTTCCAATTGTGTAAAACTGTATTGTGGATATTTTGTCCGGAGGTAGAAAGATTTTCTGAAGAATGGAATCCAATACAGCTCCTAAATGCATCATCCGTTGGGACTGGGACTAGGGAGGACTTTGCCCAATTTATGAGACAGCCGTGAGCCTGTAGGCAGGCTATTGTCATTTGTAGATGGCTATGGAGGGTTTCCTGGAATTGTGCCACGATTAGCATATTGTCTAAGTATGGGAAAATCCTTATTCCTTGGCGATGGTGAGCTGCCATTACCATCATAATTTTGGTGAACACCCGTGGAGCTGTAACAAGTCAAAGGGTAGTGTCTGAAACTGAAACTATTGCTGGAGGATTGCGGACCTGAGATAGCACTGATGGGTGAGTGCTATTGGTACATGTAGGTAAGCATCTTGAATGTCCAGGGACAACATGAAATCCCCCGGCTCCATTGCCAGGATAATGGTCGTAAAGTTTCCATATGGAACCGAGGCACCCAAATATATATGTATTCAGAGCTTTGAGATTGAGAATGGGCCGGTGAGACCAATTTGGCTTCTGAATCAGGAACAGGGTAGAATAAAAACCTAGTCCTCGTTGTGCTGAGGGAACTGGTACTATCACTCCAGATAGGAGCAATTTCTGTATTGCCTTTTGTAGAGCCATGGCTTTCGTTGTCACCGACGGCTGGCACAAAAGAACTGTTAAGGGAGGCCCTTCTTGAAGGAGAAGGCGAACCCGTGAGACACCGATTCTTGCACCCAGGTATCTGTGGTGGACTGCTGCCAGACCCGTGCAAATTGAAGAAGTCTGCCTCACACACACTCGTCTTTTGGTTTAGAAGTCAGGCTGACCAAGCCTGTTAGGCTTAGGTCAAACAAATAAAACTGTTAAGACTAAGGAAATTCACTTTCCTTTAGGTCAAATGGAGCGGAAAGCAGGGAATCTAGGTTTTGATGTAGATGTCTAGGGAAACCAAGCTGATTTAGTTTGCTTTAGACATTAGAAAGTTGTCCAATTCTGTTCCAAACAGAATATTTCCCGTAGGGATTCCAATATCTTTTTGGATTCGTATCAGCCTTCTATGAACGTAGACAAACTGCTCTGTGAGCTGCTACTGAGGAAGCTGATGCTTGAGAAGCTAATATACCCATATCTAGGGCTGTTTTTTTCAAATAGGCAGCTGCTTGCTTTATATTAGCTAAATGGGATAAGTGTTCTCGCTCTATGAACTGAAAATTCACTATCCAAAGTTTACGCCCAGCCTTTTACAGCTTTAGCTCCCCCCATTATGTGGCCATAGCTGGTCTTGTACTTGCCCCTGTTAGGAAAATAGGATTTTGGTACTTACCAGGTAAATCCTTTTCTTTGAATCCATAGGGGGCAATGGAGTACTCTTGGGATATGGACGGTTTCCGTAGGAACAGGGCACTGAATATTTAAATTTAGAACACTCCACCCCTCCATATCCCCGAGTACCTCAGTGTTTTTTACTGAGCCAAACAGGAACTATGGAGAGGTTGACAATGGAGTATTACATATAACATAACGGACTACAACGAAGTTGACACATAACGTTACTGACAACTAAACAGTTGACACCATAACCAGCACTTGAGAATTTGAACCAGTCGGTGAGCGTGTGTTACCATAAGATCCCCTGAACTTACCACAAACCAGGTAAAACTGCTCTGGGTGGGCGTCCAGTGCCCCCTATGGATTCAAAGAAAAGGATTTACCTGGTACCAAAATCCTATTTTCTTTTTCATCCACTAGGGGTCACTGGAGTACTCTTGGGACGTACCAAAGCTTCCCCCATGGTTGGGAGAGCTGTTTGGCACCTGTAACACTAGGCGGCCAAAGCTAGATGCTGATGCCGCAAACGTATCAAACTTGTAAAAGCGCACAAACGTGTGCACTGAAGACCATGTAGCCGCACGGCAAAGCTGCGTCGTAGAAGCTCCACGACCAGCTGCCCATGAAGTTCCCACAGAACGTGTGGAATGAGCTGTTACCGATGTAGGCGGCTGTAACCTAGCATGAAGGTAAGCCTGACGAATGGTCAGTTTTATCCATCTGGATAAGGTCTGCTTAGACGCTGGCCAACCCATCTTGGCAGCATCATAGAGAACAAACAACGTATCCGTCTTACGAACTGTAGACGTTCGGGATACATAAACACGTAAAGCGCGTACCACATCCAGAGTTCCCGAATGTGATGTCAACACAGGAACTACTATTGGTTGATTGATGTGAAAAGATGACACTACCTTTGGTAAGAAAGCGGGATTCGTACGAAGTTCCGCTCTGTCATCATGAAACACCAAATACGGTGGCTTGCATGACAAGGCACCCAAATCTGAAACACGCCTTGCAGAAGCTAAGGCTAGAAGAAAATTTGTTTTCCAAGTGAGAAACTTTATATCCACTTGCTGTAAGGGTTTAAAATATGAAGACTGTAAAAAATCTAAAACCAGATTCAAGTCCCATGGCGCTGTAGGTGGAATGAATGGAGGCTGAACTCTGAGGACACCTTGCAGAAAAGTGTGTAAAGACGGCAATAGAGCCAATCTTCTTTAAAAGTAAATTGACAAAGCAGATACCTGCACCTTTAGTGTAGATAAACGCAGTCCTCCATCTAACCCCGTCTGTAGAAATAACAAAAGACGGGATAACTTGAAAGATGATGTCGGAAACTTTCGAGTTTCACACCAACCTATATAGGCACGCCAAATTCTGTAATAATGAGCTGCCGTAACTGGCTTCCTAGCTCGTAGCATGGTTGGTATAACCGATTCTGGAATGCCCTCTTTTCTTAAGAGGGCGGTCTCAACAGCCACCCCGTCAAATGCAGCCGCGCTAAATCGGGGTAAAGAAACGGACCCTGTTGTAACAAGTCCGGACGTAGAGGGAGCGGCCAAGGATAGTCTGCGAGTAGTCCGTGGAGATCCGAGAACCAAGCTCTTCGAGGCCAATGAGGCGCCACTAGTATGACTGTGACTGGCTCTCTTTTGATCCGTTTTAGCACTAGAGGGAGCAGCGGAAACGGTGGAAACAGATACACGAGGCTGTACGGCCACGCTATTGTGAGAGCATCCACCGCCACTGCCTTTGGATCTCTCGTTCTGGACACATACTGGAGTGTTTGGCGATTGTGGCGAGACGCCATCAGGTCCACCTGAGGGTAACCCCACCTCTGAACCAACATGTGAAAACACCTCTGGATTTAATGCCCATTCTCCTGGATGAAAATCCCGAGGGCTGAGATAATCCGCCTCCCAGTTGTCCACTCCCGGAATGAACACCGCCGACAATATCACCTGGTGATATTCTGCCCAATTGAGGATTCGAGCTACTTCCCGCATTGCCATGCGGCTCTTTGTTCCTCCTTGTTTGTTGATGTATGCGACTGCCGTTGCGTTGTTTGACTGCACTTGGACAGTCTGAGATCGAAGCATGTGTACTGCTTGTCGTAGTGCATTGTAAACTGCGCGGAGTTCCAGGACATTTATAGACAGCAATCTTTCGTGATCCGCCCAGAGACCCTGGAGTTGACAATTTTGAACTACAGCTCCCCAACCTCTGAGACTCGCGTCCGTCGTTAGAATTATCCAATTCCATCCGCCGAATAGTTTCCCTGCGGTTAAATTGTGTTCCTTGAGCCACCAGAGTAGAGACACCCTTGCTCTTGGCGACAACCTCACCCTGTGGTGAATTTGCAGATGCGAGCCCGACCACTGTGCGAGCACATCCAGTTGAAAAGGACGTGAGTGAAATCTTCCGAACTGAAGCGCTTCGAAAGCCGCCACCATTGTTCCTAAGAGGCAAATGCCCAAATGTACCGTGGTAGGTAAATTCTTTGATTCACCGTATCGAGAATCATACCTAGGAATTGAAGGCGTTGAGACGGAATGAGATGTGATTTTTTGAAGTTGACAATCCAACCGTGGTGAACTAGTACATTGTACGTTAGCAGCGCATGTTGGAGAAGCATCTGCTGAGACGGGGCTTTGATGAGCAGATCGTCTAAATACGGAACTATCGTCACTCCCAGGGATCTGAGATGAGCTATTATCACAGACATCACTTTGGTGAATACCCAAGGCGCTGACGATAGGCCAAACGGTAGAGCCTGAAACTGGTAATGGTTCTGGCGTATTGCAAACCGCAAGAACCTCTGATGAGGCTGCCAAATCGGAATGTGTAAGTACGCATCCTTGAGATCTAGCGCAATCATGAATTCCTTTAGCTCTAAACCTGCAATCACTGAGCGCAGAGATTCCATCTTGAATCTGTAGTAAGTTACGTACCGAATGAGACCCTTTAAGTTCAAAATTGGCCTGACTGAGCCATCCGGCTTCGGTACCACAAACCGACTGGAATAATAACCCTGACCCTGTTGGTGTACAGGGACCGGAATCAAAACTGCTGAATCCAGTAGGGACTGAATGGCAACTTGCAGAACCGCCCTCTTGTCGTCCGACAGAGGCAGTCCTGTCTTGAAAAACCGCAGTGGCGGAAGACAGTCGAACTCTATTTTGTAACCTTTTAACACTAAATTGCGGATCCACCCATCCGCGGATGTCTGGAACCACGCCAAATGGAACGTCTGAAGGCGTGCTCCCACAATAGAAGAACCGAGATGGGCTGGTAGCCCGTCATGCCACTGGCTTGTCGGTAACCTTAGCGTCCTGACGACTTGTGTTGGTTTGTTGGAAACCACGTCCACGACCACGTCTATCAGGCGTGGCTGTTCCTCTGTCACGTCCGCGAAAGAACTGAGGTCTAAAGGATTTGAACTAAGGTCCAGAGTACCTCCTTCTTGGAACCGGTGGAGGCAATGGTAAGAAAACAGACTTTCCTCCCGTAGCCTCAGAAATCCATGTGTCCAATTCAGGACCAAACAACTTCTTGCCATCGTAAGGTAACGCCTCTATACCTCGTTTGACCTCTGCCTCCGCTTGCCAAGAACGCAGCCAGAGTGCTCGTCGTGCCGTAACTAGCGACGATGAAATACGAGAAGTGAGCTGACAGACGTCAGTAGAAGCTGTACAGAGATACTCCGCAGCCTCACACATTTGATCAGCAAGAAGTATAAGGTGTTTGTCATGGAGGGCAGACTTGAGTTCTGTTATCCATACTATGAGCGCCTTAGTGACCCAGATACCAACCAATCCAGGTCTCAGCAGCACTCCTGCTGCTACATACATGGACTTTAGCATAGTTTCTATTTTGCGATCTGAAGGGTCTTTAAGCGTAGTAGCCGCTGGCACTGGTATGGTTAATTTCTTCGTAAGCTTCGACACTGACGAATCAACTATAGGTGGATTCTCCCATGTACATGTCACCGAGTCTGGAAACGGGTAACTAGACTTAAATCTGCGAGGTATAGAAAACCGTTTATCTGGAATCTGTCGAGTTTCTACTAACATCTTATTAAGAGACTCCGACACAGGAAAACTTATTGGAGTTCTCTGTCATTTAGTAAATACGACCTGATCATTTGTGAGAGGCTCCTCAGTTTCTGTAAACTTCAGAGACTGACGCACCGCTCTGATGAGATTATCAATACCAGAGCTATTAAAATCCTCACTATCTGACTCCACTTCGCCCTCCTCACCCTCATCTTGTGCCGTGAGGTCTGGCATGGAATCGTCAGAATGCAACATAGCCGAAACAGGTAAATCATAAGACACATGAAATTTATCCCGTCTACCCAAAATGGATTTGGGCCTTTCGCAAGGCTGAGACGCCTCCGGTAGTTCTGGCGGTCTCACCCTAGACTCAGATCTTGCCGCTTCCCGCTCTTGACGAGCGGCTGTCAATTCTGATTGCAACCCAGCCAGTACATTGGCTAGCATTTCCCATGGAGGGTCAGGGGAGAAAATTGGCTTTAAAACCGGAGCAGAATTTTTATTCGGAACCGAATCCACAAAACATACTGTACATGTGGTAGATCCATCCGGTAACACACTGCTACAGACTTTGCAATTATGCTTTTTAGTTTTTGCTGGTGCCTTACTCATTATGGCGACAGACAATACGATACACCAAAACAGACACTTGCACGACTCAGTAAAATAGTACTAAGGTGTCTCTCTATATATATATCTGCCCAAGTGCAGTACACGTGGCCAGTACTATGAAATGTGATCCCAAATTCCCACTAACACCCCTGCGCCTCCGGTGGAGTAGAGATGTAGTACTGGAACGTTCTGGAATCACAGCAGGAAGACACAGGATGCATGGTTAACACTGGCTGCCATGCTCACATATATAATCACAGTGCAGGTTAAAGTGCCATTTATATGAAATCCTGTGTAAATCACCCTGCAGCCTAGCATACTGCTGTTGCTGCAGGTTTACCCTCTCATGCCGCTGTATTGCCCCCTCTGTGTAATTAACCCTGCTGTTAAATAATAACCGTGCTGTAAGGCCCCCCCTCCCCCTTGCATGCTCCGTTTCGGAAGCAGAGCGGGCGGGCAGCGCAGCGTGTGGGCCGCCAGCGGGAGCCGGGTAGCGGAACGCGCAGGGACTGAGAGCGGGGAGCGCGTCTTGAAGCGCTGTGAGCAGCGGTGGGGCCCGGAGCAGCGGCGGCGGGCGTCTGCAGAGGGATCCCGGCATCAGTAACAATGTCCCCACACAGCGGGGCGGCAGCGGTAGCTGACCGCCCCGTTCACATACCTTGACTCCTGCTGCTTGTGATGAGGCTCCGACGGGGCTTCTCTGCAAGCGCCGGCCAGCCTGTGCAGGAGATCTGTGTGGCTGTGAGGGAGCTCATTCAGTGAGGACCGACACGCCACTGCTGCTATTAGCAGCTTGCACTATCCCTGACCCTGCCTTTTGGAAGGGGGAAAGGGATGTGTATGAAAAAAGAAAAGCTTAAAACAAAAATTATTCAAAAGAATCGTGGACCCAGCCACAACGACCTGTTGCTACTTTGAGCACAGAAAAAACACTGAGGTACTTGGGGATATGGAGGGGTGGAGTGTTCTAAATTTAAATATTCAGTGCCCTGTTCCTACGGAAACCGTCCATATCCCAAGAGTACTCCAGTGACCCCTAGTGGATGAAAAGGTTACAATACATGACTCTATAACCTGTACCTGACATTGCCTATAATATAGGCTTAACAGCCTATTAATATAACCCATGCAGCATAATATACCCCATGCAGCACACTATACCCCATGCAGCACACTATACCCCATGCAGCACACTATACCCCATGCAGCACACTATACCCCATGCAGCACACTATACCCCATGCAGCACACTATACCCCATGCTGCACACTATACCCCATGCAGCATAGTATTATGTAATATGGCAGGCAGCCATGCAGCGATGCTTGAGAAGCTAATATACCCATATCTAGGGCTGTTTTTTCATATAGGCAGCTGCTTGCTTTATATTAGCTAAATGGGATAATTGTTCTCGCTCTATGAACTGAAAATTCACTATCCAAAGTTTACGCCCAGCCTTTTACAGCTTTAGCTCCCCCCATTATGTGGCCATAGCTGGTCTTGTACTTGCCCGTTAGGAAAAACACAGCCTTAAGATAGTTATCAATTTTCTGTCTGTTGCATTATTCAATGATGTTGAATGCAGAGGTAATGTAGATTAGAGTACCAGTCTAACTACGTGAGCATCTACCTTGGGAGATACTTCCTTTTTACACAGTCCACAGGCGGTAGAAAATCGTAAGAGGCCATTTTTTTTTGGTAACAGACTTTTTACTGGGTGTTTCCCATGCCTCTTGTATAATTTCTGTCAACTGATCTGAGTTTAGAAAATCAGCTTTTACGGTTTTTGAACATTTAAAGATTGAAGCCTTAGACCTTAGTATAGGATCTTCTATATATTCCATTGACAATATGGATTTCACTGCACGAATTAACTCAGGTATATCCACAGAGTTACGGTGTTCCCTCTTCTCTTGAGGTAGACTCAGAGAGCGGATTCAGCTTCATCCTCTGAAGTATCCTCGGAGTCTGAAAACTGAAGATTGCGAGGGTGGCGCCCCATGTTTATCAGTTTTCAACTCCCTGGGCCTGTCTGCCTGTAACAATTGCTGAAAGGCAGCAGAGGTCTGGGCCAAATCCTGGACTGAGTGTGAGAGCACATTCATCCATGGGGGTTGTTGCATAAATGTAGAAGGGTTTTGTGGGCACGCTATAACCAGAGATAAAGTTGAATTAGGCAAGCGTCCGCTATATTCGATAAAACCTCTGCAAAAGATGCCCAAGGGGGTTCTTGTGCTTGTACAGATTCCTGGCCTAAGACCAGTTGGTCAACATGTTAGAGGTTTTTTGGGAACCTATAACAGTTTGCACACAACCCATCCTGCACAAAATCCTGAGGGTTCAACTCTACTTTACATGATAATAATGTAGGTGCTGCATTGTTACCCTTGCCTCGTGAGGACATAGCAACAATATTATTTACACAACCGTGTAGCAATTTGCAGCATTGTGACAGCCTTCACTTATGTACAGTATAATTAAAGTGAAGTACAATCAGAGCCTACCCTGTATGCACCAGCATTGAGGGTATGAAAAATGAAAGAAATAGAGAAGCTTAAAGAAGAGAGTTTAAAGTCAGACAGCAGAACTAGCAAACAGTCACATACAATGCATGAATATACATATGCAAATGGACACTTATTCAATTACACAATACCCTAAGGTATTGTAGGTAGGAAACCAGTACTTTGTATCTCGCTCCCTGGAGCTAGGTAATAAAGAGACTAGCGTATATAGATACACAACGAATACAGCAACATATATGTACACGGACGCTCATTTGCATTAGCCACTTACTCATCTACGCAATACCACAGAGGTACAGTAGGTAGGTAATCAGTGCTGTATCACCTGCCTCTGGAGAGCCAGATACAGAGAAACTAGAACCCAGCTTACTTTGTCTGATACTGATAGCAGTTTTCTTGCTGCAATATCGAACTCTCTAGTGAACGCAGCCGCACAGCAATTCTGACGTACCAGTGTACTAAGTCTCATTGCGTCTCAGATGGATCGGGTAAATGCAGTTCACGGAGGGAAACGCAGAGGAGACTGGCCATGAACTGGGGGAGGGGCGACCGGGGCAGGGCTTTACTCCCCACTGCTGCCATCCACCCCAGGGTTCTGCCGCCTCAATACCCAGAGCCTATGTTCCCTGAGGTCTATCGCTGGTGCACAGGAGGTTGACAATCGCGCCATCGACTGTCCGGTAGTCTCCAATCCGAGACAGTAAGACTGTGTTAAATGCATCTTAAACCGCTAAACTGGTAAGACGCCTTACCTTCTCCCTGTGCTCCGGTCGCAGCCTGGGATCGCCAGCAAGAACCTGCTAGTACGCCCAGCTGGCACCCGCCGCAACACCAGCATCTTCATGAAGGTTACTGTTGTTGCGACACCGGCAGGGAGATGCTGGTGCAACTTTTACAGATGTGTTTAGGACACAAAAAAGCTGCTCTAAAAAAATATATAGACGTTATGGTAAGAACTTACAGTTGACAACGTGATTTCTCCTATGTCCACAGGTATCCACAGGATAACATTAGGATATGCCGGAGCGACAGCGGAAATGGCACCAAACGGTCACGAGCTTTCTGGCCCCCCAGGATGCATCGGGGCTTCTCCATATAATCACACCCACTGACTCAGTCAAATCAGTTATTTCCACAGCAATTTAGGCAGGAGCATCAGGTAGAAACCTATTTAGTCGATAAGAACACACATACACACCCTTCCGTGCAAAAGGGAAGAGGTTTAGTGATTGTAAAGATCCTCAAATCAGGTGCATCCGTCAGGGTGGGACCCTAGTGGATACCTGTGGACATAGGAGAAATCAAGTTATCAACGGTAAGTTCTTACCATAACATCTATTTCTCCGGCTGGGTCCACAGATTATCCACAGGATTAGACAGGAGAACCTTTCGCCCGAATTCAGCGTCATGAGAGGCAAAAGTATCCATGGCATAATGTCTAATGAAAGTGTTAATGGAAGACCATGTGGCTGCCTTACAAATCTGCTGAAGCACCATGTTGTGCTGCCCATGAAGGACCTACCTTACGTGTAGAGTGAGCAGAGACATTAGCCGGAGTAGGGAGATCAGCACGAGAATAAGCTTCTGAAATTACCATTCGGAGCCATCTTGCCAGCGTCTGTTTACTAGCAGGCCATCCTCTTCTATGAAATCCGTAGAGGATGAAGAGAGAAAATCTGTTTTTCTGATGGCACTAGTATGATCTATGTAGATTCTTAACGTCCGGACCACGTCCAGCAAAGCTTCTCCCGCAGAAAGTCCAGATACCTGAAAAGCTGGGACTACAATCTCCTATTTAAGGTGAAACTTTGAAACCACCTTCGGAAGATAACCAGATCTAGTTCTGAGAACTGCCTTATCTGGAAAAAATATTAGAAAAGGAGGAGACTTACACAACCGTGCTCCTAAATCCGACACTCTTCTAGCGGACGCCATTGCCAGTAGAAGGAGCACTTTAGCCGTCAACCATTTAAGATTTGCTCTCTTTAGTGGTTCAAACGGAGGTCCCTGAAGGATTTTAAGAACTAGATTCAAATCCCAGGGAGCTGCAGGAGGAACAAACGGAGATTGAATGTGTAAAAGTCCCTGAAAGAAAGTACGCACATCCTGTAAGTCAGCAATCTTTCTCTGAAACCATACAGTTAATGCTGATACTTGAACTCTCAAGGAAGCTACTTTCAACCCCTTATCCAATCCTGCTTGAAGGAAATCCAAAATCCTGGATGCTTTAAAAGATCTTGGATTCAAACTTTTTTTCACTACACCAATGAATATAGGCTTGCCATATTCGATGATAAATACAAGCTGAAGAAGGCTTTATTGCTCTAAACATAGTCTGAATTACTGGTTTTGAAAATCCTCTAGCTTCTAGGATAGAGGTCTCAATAGCCACGCTGTCAAAGACAGACAATCCAGATGGCTGTGATAACAAGGACCCTGCATTAGTAGATCTGGACGTTGAGGGAGCAGTATTGGAGCTTCCACAGACATACTTAGTAGATCTGTGTACCAATGCCTTCTGGGCCAAGGTGGTGCTATTAGAATTATGGCTCCCTTTGCTTGCTTTATTTTTCTCACTTCCCTGGGTAACAGGGAGATTGGAGGAAACAGATATAGTGCGTCTACAAGGATCACTCCAGGATCCTTTGTTCTTGATCCGTATAATAGAACTTTGTTGTTCAGACGAGATACCATGAGATCTCTCTCTGGTAGACCCCATCTGTTTACTATGGTCTGAAACATTTCTGGATGTACTGCCCATTCGGTTTCCTGAATGGTGTGTCGACTGAGAAAAACTGCTTCCCAGTTCAGTACTCCTGGAACAAACACTGCTAACAATGCTGGAAGATGGAGCTCTGCCCACCTTAGTAAGTGAGTTACTTTCTCCACCAGTCTTTTGTTGTGAGTTCCCCCCTGATGTTTGAGGTACGCTACTGCTGTTGCATTGTCTGAGCGGATTTGGACTGGACTTCCTAGCAAACTGTCCTTTGCCTGAACTAGAGTCACATATATATGGCCCTTATTTCCAACAGATTTATTGGCAGGCGACTTTCCTTTATGGTCCGTTTTCCCTGGAACCAAAGGCTTTCGAGCACCGCTCCCCAGCACTGAAGACTGGCATCTGTTGTCAGGACTTGCCATTCCTTTATCCAAAAGGGTCTCCCCTTGTTTACCTGGTTCGTCTGTAGCCACCAAGCTAGAGACCTTTTTACGTTTACCGGGAGAATGTGTGTTTTTTTTTTTAGTTTTTATTATTGTCTGATAATTTCTGTTACATTTGGTCAGAATAAGGTGATAGAGGTCTGGAGTGGAATTGTGCATATTCCACCATGTCGAAGGTTGACACCATCAGACCCAACAGTCGCACTGCTGCATGGACTGACATTGTCTGACTGTGCAATGACTCGAGACATTACCTGCACCTTGGATATCTTTCTCTGGTAAGAAAATTCTCTGTAGACCCGAGTCCAATAAGGCCCCCAAATGAGCCATCCGTTGTGACTGATTCAGAGACGACCTTTCCCAGTTTATGAGCCACCCGTGTCTTTGTAGACAAACTATTGTCTGTTGAAGATGGCTCAAAAGTAATTCCTGCGATTGTGCTAGGATAAAAAGATCGGCAAGGTATGGAAAAATTCTTATCCCTTGCTTGCGGAGATAAGCTGCCATAATAACCATAATTTTGGTAAACACCCTGGGTACTGTTGCTTGCCCAAAGGGCAAAGCTTGGAACTGAAAATGTTGCTGGAGGATAGCAAACCTGAAGTAACATTGATGAGACCGCGCTATGGGCACATATAGGTAAGCATCCTGTATATTTAGAGATACCATGTAATCTCCCGGTTCCATGGCCAAAACTATGGAGCGTAACGTCTCCATGTGGAACCCTGGAACCCAAATGTATGTGTGTAACATTCTGAGATTGAGGATTGGTCAGAACGACCCATTTGGTTTCTGAATCAAGAAAAGATCGGAGTAAAAACCCTGTCCCCATTGTGTCGGGGTACTGGGACAATTACACCAGACTGAAGCAATTTGTGATCTGCTTCTTGCAAGGCCCTGGCTTTCGATTCTATTCGAGAAGTGCTGGTGCAAAAAAACTTCTGAGGAGGATGCCTCCTGAAGGGGAAACCATAAACCGAGAGATACCACCTTCTGCACCCAAGCATTTGTCGTCGACTGCTGCCATATGAGTGCAAATTGAAAGAGTCGGCCCCCAACCCTGGAATCCTCCAGGCGGAGGCCCGTACCCTCAGACTGATGGCTTCTGTTCTGGCTTGGAAGCTAGCATTCTACTAGCCCATTGCCTGGCTGATTTTTTGAACTGGGGTTGTTTAGACTCCTCTTTCGCTTTGCCTTGCCATTGGAATGGACAAAATTTTGCACCCCTAGTCTTAGGGTTATAACTAGCCGGAAATCTGACTTTTGGATTCAGCTTCCGATTTTAGAATATCTGTCAATTGTTTTCCAAACAAAATATCACCAGTGAAAGGCAACGCTTCAAAAGCTTTCTTGGATTCTGCATCAGCTTTCCAGGTGCGTAGCCAAACTGCTCTACGAGCGGCTACTGTCAAGGCTGATGCTTTAGGAGCATCCGTACCCATATCAATTGCTGCTTCTTCAAATATTGCGCAGCTTGTCTTATACGGCCTAGATAAGACTCCTGCTCCCTGGTAGGAGGGGAGAGGCCATTCTCTAGTTTCTCCCCCATTCTACCATTGCCCTTGCCATCCAGGCTAAAGCCATAGCATGCCTTGTCACTGCCCCTGAGACTGAAAAATAGGATTTTAATATCTACCGGTAAATCCTTTTCTCCTAGTCCGTACAGGATGCTGGGGACTTCAAAAGGCCCATGGGGTATAGACGGGCTCCGCAGGAGACATGGGCACACTAAAAAAGACTGACTGGGTGGGAACTGGCTCCTCCCTCTATGCACCTCCTCCAGACCTCAGTTATAGGAACTGTGCCCAGGAGAGACGGACATTTCGAGGAAAGGATTTTTGTTAAACTAAGGGCGAGAGACATACCAGCTTACACCACAAACACACCGTACAACTGGATTAGCAGGAATACCAGATAACGGTATGAACATAACCGATACACAACCTTTGTGCAACCGAAAACAACAAGTACCAATACAACTGCAAGAAACAGTCCGCAATGGGATGGGCGCCCAGCATCCTCTACGGACTAGGAGAAAAGGATTTACCAGTAGGTATTAAAATCCTATTTTCTCTTACGTCCTAGAGGATGCTGGGGACTCCAAAAGGACCATGGGGTCTATACCAAAGCTCTAGACTGGGCGGGAGAGTGCGGACGACTCTGCAGCACCGATTGAGCAAACATGAGGTCCTCCTCAGCCAGGGTATCAAACTTATAGAACTTAGCAAAAGTGTTTGAACCCGACCACGTAGCTGCTCGGCAAAGTTGAAGTGCCGAGACCCCTCGGGCAGCCGCCCAAGACGAGCCCACCTTCCTGGTAGAATGGGCCTTTACTGACTTCGGCAACGGCAACCCAGCCGAAGAATGAGCGTGCTGAATCGTATTACAAATCCAGCTTGCAATAGTCTGCTTGGAAGCAGGATTTCCAATCTTGTTGGAAGCATACAGGACAAACAGTGCTTCCGTTTTCCTAACAAGAGCTGTCCTGCTGACAGAAATTTTCAAAGCTCTTACGACATCCAGAGATTTTGGGACTGCCACAGCCTCCGTAGTCACAGGTACCACAATAGGTTGATTTATGTGTAACGAAGAAACCACCTTCGGCAGAAAGTTTTGACGAGTCCTCAATTCCGCTCTATCCACATGAAAAATCAAATATGGGCTTTTGTGAGACAAAGCCGCTAATTCTGACACTCGTCTGGCAGACGCCAAAGCCAAAAGCATGACCACTTTCCAAGTGAGAAACTTTAACTCAACCTTTCGCAAAGGTTCAAACAAGTGAGACATAAGAAACTAACACCACTTCAAGATCCCATGGTGCCACAAACGGAGGATGGATATGCAACACTCCCTTCACGAAAGTCTGAACCTCAGGAAGGACGGCCAATTCTTTTTGAAAGAAAATAGATAAAGCCGAAATTTGCACTTTGATGGAACCCAATTTTAGGACTGCATCTACACCTGCCTGCAAAAATAAGAATTTACTTACCGATAATTCTATTTCTCGGAGTCCGTAGTGGATGCTGGGGTTCCTGAAAGGACCATGGGGAATAGCGGCTCCGCAGGAGACAGGGCACAAAAAAGTAAAGCTTTTACCAGATCAGGTGGTGTGCACTGGCTCCTCCCCCTATGACCCTCCTCCAGACTCCAGTTAGGTACTGTGCCCGGACGAGCGTACACAATAAGGGAGGCAATTTGAATCCCGGGTAAGACTCATACCAGCCACACCAATCACACCGTACAACTTGTGATCTAAACCCAGTTAACAGTATGATAACAGAAAGAGCCTCTTAAAGATGGCTCCTTAACAATATAACCCGAATTTGTTAACAATAACTATGTACAGTATTGCAGATAATCCGCACTTGGGATGGGCGCCCAGCATCCACTACGGACTCCGAGAAATAGAATTATCGGTAAGTAAATTCTTATTTTCTCTATCGTCCTAAGTGGATGCTGGGGTTCCTGAAAGGACCATGGGGATTATACCAAAGCTCCCAAACGGGCGGGAGAGTGCGGATGACTCTGCAGCACCGAATGAGAGAATTCCAAGTCCTCTTTTGCCAGGGTATCAAATTTGTAGAATTTTACAAACGTGTTTTCCCCCGACCACGTAGCTGCTCGGCAGAATTGTAATGCCGAGACCCCTCGGGCAGCCGCCCAAGATGAGCCCACCTTCCTTGTGGAATGGGCCTTAACAGATTTAGGCTGTGGCAGGCCTGCCACAGAATGAGCAAGTTGAATTGTGTTACAAATCCAACGAGCAATCGTCTGCTTAGAAGCAGGGGCACCCAACTTGTTGGGTGCATATAGTATCAACAGCGAGTCAGATTTTCTGACTTCAGCCGTGCTTGAAATGTATATTTTTAAGGCTCTGACAACGTCCAACAACTTGGAGTCCTCCAAGTCGCCAGTGGCCGCAGGCACCACAATAGGTTGGTTCAGGTGAAACGCTGATACCACCTTAGGGAGAAAATGCGGACGAGTCCTCAGTTCTGCCCTATCCGAATGGAAGATTAGATAAGGGCTTTTATAAGATAAAGCCGCCAATTCAGATACTCTCCTGGCGGAAGCCAGGGCCAGTAACATAGTCACTTTCCATGTGAGATATTTAAAATCCACCTTTTTCAATGGTTCAAACCAATGGGATTTGAGGAAATCTAAAACGACATTTAGATCCCACGGTGCCACCGGAGGCACCACAGGAGGCTGTATATGCAGTACTCCTTTAACAAAAGTCTGTACCTCAGGAACTGAGGCCAATTCTTTTTGGAAGAATATTGACAGGGCCGAAATTTGAACCTTAATAGATCTCAATTTGAGACCCATAGACAATCCTGATTGTAGGAAATGTAGGAAACGACCCAGTTGAAATTCCTCCGTCGGAACACTCCGATCCTCGCACCACGCGACATATTTTCGCCAAATGCGGTGATAATGTTTCGCGGTGACTTCCTTCCTTGCCTTAATCAAGGTAGGAATGACTTCTTCTGGAATGCCTTTCCCTTTTAGGATCTGGCGTTCAACCGCCATGCCGTCAAACGCAGCCGCGGTAAGTCTTGAAAGAGACAGGGACCCTGTTGTAGCAGGTCCCTTCTCAGAAGTAGAGGGCACGGGTCGTCCGTGACCAACTCTTGAAGTTCCGGGTACCAAGTCCTTCTTGGCTAATCCGGAGCCACTAGTATTGTTCTTACTCCTCCTCACCGTATAATCTTCAATACCTTTGGTATGAGAGGCAGAGGAGGAAACACATATACTGATTTGTACACCCAAGGTGTTACCAGTGCGTCCACAGCTATTGCCTGTGGATCTCTTGACCTGGCGCAATACTTGTCCTTGAGGCGAGACGCCATCATGTCTACCATTGGTCTTTCCCAACAGTTTATTAGCATGTGGAAGACTTCTGGATGAAGACCCCCCTCTCCCGGGTGAATATCGTGTCTGCTGAGGAAGTCTGCTTCCCAGTTGTCCACGCCCGGGAAGAACACTGCTGACAGTGCTATTACGTGATTCTCCGCCCAGCGAAGAATGTTGGCAGCTTCTGCCATTGCACTCCTGCTTCTTGTGCCGCCCTGTCTGTTTACATGGGCGACCGCCGTGATGTTGTCCGACTGAATCAACACCGGTTTTCCTTGCAGGAGTGGTTCCGCCTGGCTTAGAGCATTTTAGATTGCTCTTAGTACCAGAATGTTTATGTGAAGAGACTTTTCCAGGTTCGTCCATACCCCCTGGAAGTTTCTTCCTTGTGTGACTGCTCCCCAACCTCTCAGGCTGGCGTCCTTGGTCACCAGGATCAAATCCTGTATGCCGAATCTGCGGCCCTCCAATAGATGAGCCTTTTGCAACCACCACAGAAGATATACCCTTGTCCTTGGCGACAGGGTTATTCGCAGGTGCATCTGAGGATGCGACCCTGACCATTTGTCCAACAGATCCCTTTGGAAAATTCTTGCATGGAATCTGCCGAATGGAATTGCTTCGTAAAAAACCACCATTTTTCCCAGGACTCTTGTGTACAGACACCTTTCCTGGTTTTAGGAGGTTCCTGACAGGTCGGATAACTCCTTGGCTTTTTCCTCGGGAAGAAAAACCTTTTTCTGAACCGTGTCCAGAATCATCCCTAGGAACAGCAGACGTATCGTCGGAAAACAGCTGCGATTCTTGGAATATTTAGAATCCAGTCGTGCCGTCGAAGAACTACTTTAGATAGTGCTCTTCCGACCTCCAACTGTTCTCTGGAACTTGCCCTTTTTAGGTCGTGCAAGTAAGGGATAATTTAGATGCCTTTTTTCTTTGAAGAAACATCTTTTCGGCCATTACCTTGGTAAAAAGGCCCGGGGTGCCGTGGATAATTCAAACGGCATCGTCTGAAACTGATATTGACAGTTCTGTACCACGAACCAGAGGTACCCTTGATGAGAAGGACAAAATTTGGACATGGAGGTAATCCTTGATGTCCAGGGACACCATATAGTCCCCTTTTTTCCGGTTCGCTATCACTGCTCTGAGTGACTTTATCTCGATTTGAACCTTTTATGTAAGTGTTCAAAACATTTTAGATTTAGACTATGTGTCACCAAGCCGTCTGGCTTCAGTACCACAATATAGTGTGGAAAAATAATACCCTTTTCCTTGTCGTAGGAGGGGTACTTTGATTATCACCTGCTGGATATACAGCTTGTGAATTGTTTCCAATGCTGCCTCCCTGTCGGAGGGAGCCGTTGGTAAAGCAGACTTCAGGAACCTGCGAGGAGAAGATGTCTCGACTCTCCAATCTTTACCCCTGGGATAATACTCGTACGATCTAGGGGTCAACTTGCGAGTGATCCCACTGCGCCCTGAGACTCTTGAGACTACCCCCCCACCTTGAGTCCGCTTGCACGGCCCCAGCGTCATGCTGAGGACTTGGCAGACGCGGTGGAGGGCTTCTTTTCCTGGGAAAGGGCTGCCTGCTGCAGTCTACTTCCCTTACCTCTATGTCTGGGCAGATATGACTGGCCTTTTGCCTGCATGCCCTCATGGGAAAGGAAAGATTGAGGCTGAAAAGACGGTGTCTTTTTTAGCTGAGATGTAACTTGGGGTAAAAAAGGTTGGATTTCCCAGCTGTTGCTGTGGTCCCCAGGTCCGATGGACCGACCCCCAAATAACTCCTTCCCTTTATACAGCAATACTTCCATCTGCCGTATGGGATCTGTATCACCTGACCACTGTCGTGTCCCTGACATCTTCTGGGAGATATGGACAACGCACTTATCTTGATGCCAGAGAGCAAATATCCCTCTGTGCATCTCACATACATATATATAGAATGCATCCTATTAAATGCTCTACATGAATAAAATATTTTCAGTCAGGGAATCCGACCAAGCCAACCCAGCACTGCATCTCCAGGCTGATGGCGATCGCTGGTCGCAGTATAACCACCGTATGTGTGTATATACTTTTTAGGATATTTTTCCAGCTTCCTATCAGCTGGCTCCTTGAGGGCGGCCGTATCTGGAGACGGTAACGCCACTTGATAAGCGTGTGAGCGCCTTATCACCCTAAGGGGTGTTTCCCAACGTACCCTAATTTCTGGCGGGAAAGGGTATAACGCCAATATTTGCTATCGGGGTAACCCTACGCATCATCACACACTTCATTTTATTTTATCTGATTCAGGAAAAACTACAGGTAGTTTTTTCACTCCCACATAATACCCTTTCTTGTGGTACTTGTAGTATCAGAAACACGTAACACCTCCTTCATTGCCCTTAACGTGTGGCCCTAATGAGAAATACGTTTGTTTATTCACCGTCGACACTGTATTCAGTGTCCGTGTCTGTGTCTGTGTCGACCGACTGAGGTAAATGGGCGTTTTTTAAAAACCCTGACGGTGTTTCTGAGACGCCTGGACCGGTCCTAATAGATTGTCGGCCGTCTCATGTCGTCAACCGACCTTGCAGCGTGTTGACATTCTCACGTAATTCTCTAAATAAGCCATCCATTCCGGTGTCGACTCCCTAGAGAGTGACATCACCATTACAGGCAATTTCTCCGCCTCCTCACCAACATCGTCCTCATACCTGTCGACACACACGTACCGACACACAGCACACACACCGGGAATGCTCTGACAGAGGACAGGACCCACTAGCCCTTTGGGGAGACAGAGGGAGAGTCTGCCAGCACACACCAAAAACGCTATAATTATATAGGGACAACCTTATATAAGTGTTTCTCCCTTATAGCATCTTTTATATATATACAATATCGCCAAAATCAGTGCCCCCCCTCTCTGTTTTAACCCTGTTTCTGTAGTGCAGTGCAGGGGAGAGCCTGGGAGCCTTCTCTCCAGCTTTTCTGCGAGAGAAAATGGCGCTGTGTGCTGAGGAGATAGGCCCCGCCCCTTTTACGGCGGGCTCGTCTCCCGCTATTTTTGAAGTTAGGCAGGGGTTAAATATCTCCATATAGCCTCTGTGGGCTATATGTGAGGTATTTTTTGCCTCTAATAAGGTTTTTATTTGCCTCTCAGAGCGCCCCCCCCAGCGCTCTGCACCCTCAGTGACTGTTGTGTGAAGTGTGCTGAGAGGAAAATGGCGCACAGCTGCAGTGCTGTGCGCTACCTTTATGAAGACTCAGGAGTCTTCAGCCGCCGATTTTGGACCTCTTCTCTCTTCAGCGTCTGCAAGGGGGCCGGCGGCGCGGCTCCGGTGACCATCCAGGCTGTACCTGTGATCGTCCCTCTGGAGCTAGTGTCCAGTAGCCAAGCAGCAAATCCACTCTGCACGCAGGTGAGTTCACTACTTCTCCCCTAAGTCCCTCGTTGCAGTGATCCTGTTGCCAGCAGGACTCACTGTAAAGTAAAAAACCTAAGCTAAACTTTCTCTAAGCAGCTCTTTAGGAGAGCCACCTAGATTGCACCCTTCTCGTTCGGGCACAAAATCTAACTGGAGTCTGGAGGAGGGTCATAGGGGGAGGAGCCAGTGCACACCACCTGATCTGGTAAAAGCTTTACTTTTTTGTGCCCTGTCTCCTGCGGAGCCGCTATTCCCCATGGTCCTTTCAGGAACCCCAGCATCCACTTAGGACGATAGAGAAATATGGAGGAAACGACCCAAATGAAACTCCTCCGCAGGAGCCTCTTTGGTTTCACACCACGACACATATTTTCTCCAAATACGGTGATAATGTTTCGCCGTGACTTCCTTCCTAGCCTTAAGGAGAGTAGGGATGACCTCCCCGGGAATACCTTTCCGAGCTAGGATCTGGAGTTCAACCTCCACGCCGTCAAACGCAACCGCGGTAAGTCCGGAAACACGCAGGGCCCCTGCAGTAACAAGTCCTCTCGTAGAGGAAGCGGCCAAGGATCTTCTACTAGTAACTCCTGAAGATCTGGATACCAGGCCCTCCGTGGCCAATCGGGAACAACGAGTATTGCCTGAACCCTTGTTCGTCTTATAATCTTCAACACTCTTGGAATGAGAGGAAGAGGAGGGAACACATACACCGACTGAAACACCCACGGAGTTACCAGGGCATCCACTGCACTGGCTTGGGGGTCCCTCGACCTGGAACAATACTTCGGAAGCTTCTTGTTGAGGCAAGACGCCATCATGTCTATTTGAGGAACTCCCCAATTCCTTGTTACTTCTGCAAATACCTCTTGATGAAGAGCCCACTCTCCTGGATGGAGATCGTGTCTGCTGAGGAAGTCTGCTTCCCAGTTGTCCACGCCCGGAAGAAAGACTGTTGACAGAGCGCACACGTGCTGTTCCGCCCAGCAGAGAACTCTTGTGGCCTCCGCCATTACCGCCCTGCTCTTTGTTCCGCCTTGGCGGTTTACGTAATCCACTGCTGTTATGTTGTCCGACTGGATCAGGACAGGGAGACCCTGAAGAAGGTTCTTCGCCTGCAGGAGGCCGTTGTAAATGGCGCTTAACTCGAGAACATTTATGTGTAGACAAGATTCCTGGCTTGACCATTTTCCCTGGAAACTTCTTCCTTGTGTGACTGCACCCCAGCCTCAGAGACTTGCATCTGTGGTCAGCAGGACCCAGTCCTGGATTCCGAATTGGCGTCCCTCTAGAAGGTGAGAACCGTGCAGCCACCACAGGAGAGAAATCCTGGTCCTGGAAAAAAGACTTATTTTCCGGTGCATGTGCAGGTGAGACCCGGACCATTTGTTCAGCAGGTCCCACTGAAACACCCGGGCATGAAACCTGCCAAACGGAATGGCTTCGTAAGCCGCGACCATCTTCCCTAGCACTCGTGTGCATTGATGAATCGACACTCTTGCCGGTCTCAGAAGCTCCTTGACCATGGTCTGGATTTTCAGAGCTTTGACCGCCGGAAGAAACAAACACTCTGTAGTTCTGTGTCTAGGATCATGCCCAAGAAGGGCAGCCGAGTTGTCGGGATCAACGGAGACTTCGGCAAATTTAGAATCCAACCGTGATGTCGCAGAACCAACAGGGAGAGTTCCACATTTCTTAGCAAGTTTTCCTTTGTTCTCGCCTTTATCAGGAGATCGTCCAAGTACGGGATAATTGTGACCCCCTGCTTGCGAAGGAGTAACATAATTTCCGCCATTACCTTGGTAAAAACCCTCGGGGCCGTGGAAAGCCCAAACGGCAACGTCTGAAATTGGTAATGACAATCCTGCACCGCAAACCTTAGGAAGGCCTGATGAGTATATATCGGGACGTGTAAGTAGGCATCCTTTATGTCGACTGACGCCATAAAATCCCCCCCTTCTAGGCTGGAGATCACAGCTCGAAGAGATTCCATCTTGAACTTGAAAGTTTTCAAGTATGGATTGAGGGATTTTAGGTTCAGAATCGGTCTGACCGAGCCGTCCGGCTTCGGCACGACAAAGAGGCTCGAATAGAACCCTTCCCCCCGTTGGGACGGTGGAACCGGTACAATGACCCTCTGTTGACACAGCTTTTGTATTGCAGCCTTTACTACTTCCCTTTCTGGAAGAGAAACTGGCAAGGCCGACTTGAAAAAGCAGCGGGGGGTATCTCCTGAAACTCCAGTTTGTACCCTTGGGACACTATGCCCAAGACCCAAGGATCCAGGGCCGATTGAACCCAGACCTGACTGAAGAATCGGAGATGGCCCCCCACCGGCACGGACTCCCGCAGGGGAGCCCCAGCGTCATGCGGTGGACTTGGTAGAGGCGGGGGAGGACTTTTGGTCCTGGGTGCCAGACACGGTAGGTGACCTCTTTCCCCTTCCTCTACCCTTTGAAGCGAGGAAGGACGAGCCCTTTCCTTTTTTGTATTAGGCCGAAAGGACTGCATCTGATAATGGGGCGCTTTTTTCTGTTGTGTGGGAACATATGGAAGAAAAGATGACTTACCCGCAGTAGCGGTAGACACCAGGTCAGCAAGGCCATCACCAAACAAGACACTACCTTTAAAAGGGAGAGCTTCCATAGCTTTCTTGGAGTCGGCATCAGCATTCCATTGATGAATCCACAGCGCCCTCCTGGCCGAGACCGCCATGGCATTGGCTATTGATCCCAAGAGGCCAATATCCCTCGCCGCATCCTTTAGGTAATCTGCAGCATCCTTGATATAACCAAGAGTCAAAAGAATGTTATCCTTATCAAGGGTATCCATATCAGAAGCTAAATTATCAGCCCACTTAGCAATAGCACTACTAACCCACGCCGACGCCACAGCAGGTCTGAGTAATGCACCAGTAGTAACGAAAATGGCCTTCAATGTCGTCTCCTGCTTGCGATCCGCCGGATCCTTGAGGGCAGCCGTGTCAGGAGACGGAAGTGCCACCTTTTTGGACAATCGGGACAGAGCCTTGTCCACATTTGGAGACGACTCCCATTTCTCCCTGTCGTCAGAGGGGAAAGGATATGCCATAAAAATTCTCGAGAATCTGCCACCTTTTGTCAGGCGACTCCCAAACCTTTTCACATAGAGTGTTCCGTTCATGAGAGGGGGTAAACGTCACCTCAGGCTTTTTCCCTTTAAATAAACAAACCCTTGTATCTGGAACAGGAGGTTCCTCAGAAATATGCAAAATATCTTTAATAGCCACAATCATGTACTGAATACTCTTAACTACCTTTGGATGTAAAGTAGCCTCATTGAAATCGACACCGGAATCAGAGTGTGTCGGGATCTGTAATCTGGGTAAATGAACGTTTATGTGACCCTGAGGGGGTCTGTACCCGAGACAAAGCGCCCTCCATGGATTACCTTCATGTTTGTGTCTGAGAATCAGATTTATCCAGCCTCTTAGACAATAAAGCCACATTTGCATTCAGTGTACTCAACATATTCACCCAATCAGCAGTCGGCTGTGCCGACAGTCATTCCCAAATCTTTTTCTGCGCCCCCAGTAACTTCCTCCGGGGAGGAACACCCAGCCTCAGACATGTCGTACCGACACACCCACACCGGCCAAATAAAGGGGACAGACCCACAGGGAAGCCTGTAGAGAGAACACAGAGGGAGTATGCCAGCTCACACCCCAGCACCCATATACTGCAAAACAAATAATATATTTTGTTTGTGCTGTAATATACACACATAAAGCACCAAATTGCATGTGCCCCCCCCCCCCCCCTCCCGTTTTGCTCCCTTTTTACTTGTAAGGAGCTTGGAGGTCCGGGCCAGCGTCTCTGCAGCGGCTGTGGAGAGAGAAAATGGCGCTGGTAAGCTGTGCGGCTAAGACCTGCCCCTTCCCAGCGCGCTGTAGTCCCGCTCAAATTTGAATTTTTTATACTGGCGGGGGTATCGTATACGGTGCCCAGGCACCAAATATGCCTTGCCAGTGCAAAAAAGCCCTCAGTAACTGCTGCCCAGGGCGCTCCCCCCCAGCGCCCTGTGAGTGCCGTTGGTGTGCGCGCGTGGGAGCATGGAGCGCAGCGCGACCGCTGCACTGTACCACCGTTACTGAAGTCTTCTGCCGTCTGAAGCCTTCTGTTCTTCTAATACTCACCCGGCTTCTTTCTTCTGTGAAGGGGGTGACGGCGCGGCTCCGGGAACAAGCAACTAGGCGCACCAAGTGATTGAACCCTCTGGAGCTAATGGTGTCCAGTAGCCTAAGAAGCAGAGCCCTTGAACTAAGAAGAAGTAGGTCTGACTTCTCTCCCCTCAGTCCCACGATGCAGGGAGCCTGTAGCCAGCAGGTCTCCCTGAAAATAAAAAACCTAACAAAAGTCTTTCCAGAGAAACTCACTAATTGTAGTAGAATAGTTAGCATAACAGATTTAACTCCATTGCCCTCCACTAGTGTGTGTCCAGTCACTCCTGGGCACAGAATCTAACTGAGGTCTGGAGGAGGGGCATAGAGGGAGGAGCCAGTTCACATCCAGTCAAAGTCTTTTAGTGTGCCCATGTCTCCTGCGGATCCCATCTATACCCCATGGTCCTTTTGGAGTCCCCAGAATCCTCTAGGACGTAAGAGAATTATATTTTTTTTTTAAAGAAACTATCTACTCTTCTATCTGTGACATCATTTAGTGAAGTAAACGGCAATGGTAAAATAGATTTACGCACAAGTCAAACAACATGTGCATCTACTCTAGGAGGAACTTCTCTGTTTCAACAGTCCACAGCTGAAAAGGGATAGTAAGAATCCCTAAAACAGTTAACAAAGCTGCTCCAGGCCAGGCTTGAACTCACAACCTTTAGCATTGCTCAACAGATACTGTCTTATAAGTACCACGCACTGCCATTGCATCACTGGAGCACTGTTTAAATACAGGTGCCTTAGATTTTGAAACTGCTTTGGCTGATTCTTCCAGAGACAGAATAGCCTTCATGCATCAATAAAATCAGCTATATCTGATCATCATATGGAGTATTTGAATTCATCTTGTGTAGTCTGTAACATGGATGTATCTACCCTGGTTTTAATAGCCTGGCTATTTGTAAAAGCTGCTGAAACCATAAGGAGGGAGCTGCATGTATGGGTTAATAGTGTAACCTATTCCTGGGGGTGGAACTGCAGGTGCTTATCTGCCAGCAATTGCAGACAAGGTCTGTGCGACCACACCCCTCTTGCAGGGTGTTGCCCCTCATAAGATACTGGGCTATTCCATGCAAAATCACTATACTGTACCAGATAAGCATGTTAAGGGTGTAGGGCCCTCATAAAAGTATCCTCGTCACTTTTGCCGCTCACAGACAAGGTAAATAATCCATTTTTACAAATACTACTCTTGTGACTGAAAATCACTTATATAGATATAGAAGTGATATCAATCTGACCACAATCCGTGTACCTGATTTGAGATTCAGAAACAATACTGACAGACATATAAAAGTCAGCTATCACACTAGCAGTCACATGTTAAATATTAGACATTGTCATATGAGAATATAATCAATCACAAACATTACTTTACAAGTAAGTAGGAGTACAATTACTGTATTTGTGTTTTTATAACAGCTCTTATAACAAGTATTACAGACATTATTATGCAGAAAACAACAGTACTGTACAGGCCTCATATGCAATGTATACCAAAATTAACAATTCACACTAACAAGTAGAAAGAATTTTAGTACTGTATAACCCTTTCTCAGTAGAGTGGGATACAGGGAGACTCTCCACACTTCCATGATCGCTCAATATGCTCGAAAGACGCTCAGTGGATTCAGACGCTACTAGTGTACACTGCCGCTCTGATAACTGATGAGACACAGATGCTCAGTGAACGATAAGTGTATGCAGACGCTACGGTCTGCGACTCGGTCTAGGCGGCAACTCTAGTGTACACAACTGCAGCGTCTAAGCTGCGACAGAGTACCCTCGTGGTAGCGTCTGAGACGGAAGTGAGGTCATTAGTTCATGGACGGGAGACACGCGGAAACTGGTCATGAACTTGGGGGAGAGGCGACCAGGAGAGCGTCTAACTCCCCCCGTTGACTTACTTTAAGGATCGCGGCCTCAACCAGGTCCTGGTGCCTATGATGCCTAAAGCATAGCGCTGTTGTACGTAAGAGTGGCGGCGCATCAACAACTGTTTGTAGTCTCCTCCAATACAGTGAAGCCGTGTCCGGAACACCCTAATAAGAGGAAACCAATGACTTACCTTCTCCCAATGCTCCGGCCACAGCCTGGTAACGTCTGCTGGACCTGCTAGAATCATCCGACACAGACGCCTGCCGAGACAGCACTGTACCGCGAAGGTAAGCGTTGTTGCGACCCGGTGGAGAGTTGTTGGAGCGACTCTTTCTAGCATGCGTTTAAGACGCTGTTAAGAAAAGTCACTAAAAAAAAAACATAGTAAGACTATAAAAATAAAATAAAAGCTTCAGGCTGCCATTAACTGCAGCCCTGTGACCATGGTCCGGCTCCTGCCGCACCAAACAAAAAGCTGATTTGACTGAGTCAGTGGGCGGGATTATATGGAGACGCCCCGATGCATCCTGGGAGGCCAGAAAGCTTGTGACCGTTTGGTGCCATTTCCGCTGTCGCTTGGGCATATCCCAAAGTTATCCTAATGTTATCCTGTGGATAACCTGTGGACCCAGCTGGAGAAAAATAAGAATTTACTCACCGGTAATTCTATTTCTCGTAGTCCGTAGTGGATGCTGGGAACTCCGTAAGGACCATGGGGAATAGACGGGCTCCGCAGGAGACTGGGCACTCTAAAAGAAAGATTAGGTACCATCTGGTGTGCACTGGCTCCTCCCTCTATGCCCATCCTCCAGACCTCAGTTAGGGAAACTGCCCGGAAGAGCTGACACAACAAGGAAAGGATTTGGAATCCAGGGTAAGACTCATACCAGCCACACCAATCACACTGTACAACCTGTGATAACCATACCCAGTTAACAGTATGGACAACAACTGAGCCTCCTTGTACGGATGGCTCATAACAATAACCCTTTAGTGAAGCAATAACTATATACATGTATTGCAGAGTCCGCACTTGGGACGGGCGCCCAGCATCCACTACGGACTACGAGAAATAGAATTACCGGCGAGTAAATTCTTATGTTCTCTGACGTCCTAGTGGATGCTGGGAACTCTGTAAGGACCATGGGGATTATACCAAAGCTCCCAAACGGGCGGGAGAGTGCGGATGACTCTGCAGCACCGAATGAGCAAACTCAAGGTCCTCCTCAGCCAGGGTATCAAACTTGTAGAATTTAGCAAATGTGTTTGAACCCGACCAAGTAGCAGCTCGGCAAAGCTGTAAAGCCGAGACCCCTCGGGCAGCCGCCCAAGAAGAGCCCACCTTCCTCGTGGAATGGGCTTTTACTGATTTAGGATGCGGCAGTCCAGCCGCAGAATGTGCCAGCTGAATCGTGCCACAGATCCAGCGAGCAATAGTTTGCTTTGAAGCAGGAGCACCCAGCTTGTTAAGTGCATGCAGGATAAATAGCGAGTCAGTTTTTCTGACTCCAGCCGTCCTGGAAACATAAATTTTCAAAGCCCGGACTACGTCCAGCAACTTGGAAGCCTCCAAGTCCCGAGTAGCCGCAGGCACCACAATAGGTTGGTTCAAATGAAACGCTGATACCACCTTTGGGAGAAATTGGGGACGTGTCCTCAATTCTGCCCTGTTCATATGGAAGATCAGATACGGGCTTTTACATGACAAAGCCGCCAATTCTGACACACGCCTAGCTGAAGCCAAGGCCAACAGCATGACCACCTTCCACGTGAGATACTTTAGCTCCACGGTCTTAAGTGGCTCAAACCAGTGTGATTTCAGGAAATCCAACACAACGTTAAGATCCCAAGGTGCCACTGGAGGCACAAAAATAAGAATTTACTCACCGGTAATTCTATTTCTCATAGTCCGTAGCGGATGCTGGGGACTCCGTAAGGACCATGGGGATTAGCGGCTCCGCAGGAGACTGGGCACAACTATAAAGAAAGCTTTTAGACTACTGGTGTGCACTGGCTCCTCCCACTAAGACCCTCCTCCAGACCTCAGTTAGGATACTGTGCCCGGAAGAGCTGACACAATAAGGAAGGATTTTGAATCCCGGGTAAGACTCATACCAGCCACACCAATCACACCGTATAACTCGTGATACAATACCCAGTTAACAGCATGATAACAACTGAGCCTCTAAACAGATAGCTCAACAATAACCCTCTAGTTAAGCAATAACTATATACAAGTATTGCAGACAATCCGCACTTGGGATGGGCGCCCAGCATCCACTACGGACTATGAGAAATAGAATTACCGGTGAGTAAATTCTTATTTTCTCTAACGTCCTAAGTGGATGCTGGGGACTCCGTAAGGACCATGGGGATTATACCAAAGCTCCCAAACGGGCGGGAGAGTGCGGATGACTCTGCAGCACCGAATGAGAGAACTCAAGGTCCTCCTCAGCCAGGGTATCAATTTTGTAGAATTTTGCAAACGTGTTTGCCCCTGACCAAGTAGCAGCTCGGCAAAGTTGAAGAGCCGAGACTCCTCGGACAGCCGCCCAAGAAGAGCCCACTTTCCTCGTGGAATGGGCTTTCACTGATTTAGGATGCGGCAGTCCAGCCGCAGAATGTGCAAGCTGAATCGTACTACAGATCCAGCGAGCAATAGTCTGCTTAGAAGCAGGTGCACCCAACTTGTTGGGCGCATACAGGATAAAGAGCGAGTCAGTCTTCCTGACTCCAGCTGTCCTGGAAACATAAATTTTTAGGGCCCTGACTACATCCAACAAATTGGAAGCCTCCAAGTCATTTGTAGCCGCAGGTACCACGATAGGTTGGTTCAGATGAAAAGCTAATACCACTTTGGGGAGAAACTGGGGACGAGTCCTCAATTCTGCCCTATCCATATGGAAAATCAGATAAGGGCTTTTACATGACAAAGCCGCCAATTCTGAAACACGCCTGGCCGAAGCCAAGGCCAACAACATGACCACTTTCCACGTGAGATATTTCAAATCCACGGTTTTCAGTGGCTCAAACCAATGTGACTTTAGGAAATCCAACACCACGTTGAGATCCCAAGGTGCCACTGGAGGCACAAAAGGGGACTGAATATGCAGCACTCCCTTAACAAAAGTCTGAACTTCAGGTAGTGAAGCCAATTCTCTCTGGAAGAAAATCGATAGAGCCGAAATCTGGACCTTAATGGAACCCAATTTAAGGTCCATAGTCACCCCTGACTGTAGGAAGTGCAGGAACCGGCCCAGCTGAAATTCTTCCGTTGGGGCCTTCCTGGCCTCACAACACGCAACATATTTTCGCCATATGCGGTGATAATGGTTCGCGGTTACTTCTTTCCTAGCTTTTATCAGCATAGGAATGACTTCCTCCGGAATGCCCTTTTCCTTCAGGATCCGGTGTTCAACCGCCATGCCGTCAAACGCAGCCGCGGTAAGTCTTGGAACAGACAGGGCCCCTGCTGCAGCAGGTCCTGTCTGAGCGGTAGAGGCCATGGGTCCTCTGACATCATTTCTTGAAGTTCTGGATACCACGCTGTTCTTGGCCAATCCGGAACAATGAGTATAGTTCTTACTCCTCTTCTCCTTATTATCCTCAGTACCTTTGGTATGAGAGGAAGAGGAGGGAGCACATAAACCGATCGGTACACCCACGGGGTTACCAGAGCGTCCACAGCTATCGCCTGCGGGTCTCTCGACCTGGCGCAATATTTTTCTAGCTTTTTGTTTAGGCGGGACGCCATCATGTGAAAGACTTCTGGATGAAGTCCCCACTCTCCCGGGTGGAGGTCGTGCCTGCTGAGGAAGTCTGCTTCCCAGTTGTCCACTCCCGGAATGAACACCGCTGACAGTGCTAACACGTGATTTTCCGCCCATCGGAGAATCCTTGTGGCTTCTGCCATCGCCGTGCTGCTTCTCGTGCCGCCCTGTCGATTTACATGGGCGACCGCCGTGATGTTGCCTGACTGGATCAGTACCGGCTGGTTTTGAAGCAGGGGTTTTGCCTGACTTAGGGCATTGTAAATGGCCCTTAGTTCCAGAATATTTATGTGCAGGGAAGTCTCCTGACTTGACCATAGTCCTTGGAAGTTTCTTCCCTGTGTGACTGCTCCCCAGCCTCGAAGGCTGGCATCCGTGGTCACCAGGACCCAGTCCTGTATGCCGAATCTGCGGCCCTCTTGAAGATGAGCACTCTGCAGCCACCACAGCAGAGACACCCTTGTCCTTGGAGACAGGGTTATCAGACGATGCATCTGAAGATGCGATCCGGACCACTTGTCCAACAGGTCCCACTGAAAGGTTCTTGCATGAAACCTGCCGAATGGAATCGCTTCGTAGGAAGCTACCATTTTTCCCAGGATCCGCGTGCAGTGATGCACCGACACCTGTTTTGGTTTTAGGAGGCCTCTGACTAGAGATGACAGCTCCTTGGCCTTCTCCTCCGGGAGAAACACTTTTCTCTGTTCTGTGTCCAGAACCATCCCTAGGAACAGCAGGCGTGTCGTAGGGACCAGCTGTGACTTTGAAACGTTTAGAATCCAGCCGTGCTGTTGTAGCACTTCCGAGATAGTGCCACCCCTACCAATAACTGCTCTCTGGACCTCGCCTTTATCAGGAGATCGTCCAAGTACGGGATAATTAAAACTCCCTTTCTTCGAAGGAGTATCATCATTTCCGCCATTACCTTGGTAAAGACACTCGGAGCCGCGGAGAGACCGAACGGCAACGTCTGGAATTGGTAATGACAATCTTGTACCACAAACCTGAGGTACTCCTGGTGAGGATGGTAAATGGGGACATGTAGGTAAGCATCCTTGATGTCCAGCGATACCATGTAATCTCCCTCGTCCAGGCTTGCAATAACCGCCCTGAGCGATTCCATCTTGAACTTGAATTTTTTTATATAGGTGTTCAAGGATTTCAAATTCAGAATGGGTCTCACCGAACCGTCCGGTTTCGGTACCACAAACATTGTGGAATAGTAACCCCTTCCTTGTTGAAGTAGGGGCACTTTTACTATCACTTGTTGTGAATACAGCTTTTGAATTGCCTGTAACACTGCCTCCCTGCCTGAGGGAGTGGTTGGCAAGGCAGATTTGAGGAAACGGCGGGGGAGAGACGTCTCGAATTCCAGTTTGTACCCCTGAGATACTATTTGAAGGATCCAGGGATCCACCCGTGATCGAGCCCACTGATTGCTGAAATTTTTGAGAAGGACCCCCACCGTACCTGGCTCCGCCTGTGGAGCCCCAGCGTCATGCTGTGGACTTAGAGGAAGCGGGGGAGGACTTTTGCTCCTGGGAACTGGCTGTATGCTGCAGCTTTTTCCCTCTACCTCCGCCTCTGGGCAGAAAGGACGCGCCTTTAACCCGCTTGCCCCTATTGGGCCGAAAGGACTGTACCTGATAATACAGTGCTTTCTTTGGTTGTGAGGGAACATGGGGTAAAAATGTAGACTTCCCAGCTGTTGCTGTGGAAACGAGGTCCGAGAGACCATCCCCGAACAATTCCTCACCCTTATAAGGCAGAACTTCCATATGTCGTTTGGAATCTGCATCACCTGTCCACTGCCGAGTCCATAACCCTCTCCTGGCAGAAATGGACATTGCACTAATTTTGGATGCCAGCCGGCAAATATCCCTCTGTGCATCCCTCATGTATATAAGTGCGTCTTTTATATGCTCTACGTTTAGCAAAATAGCGTCCCTGTCTAGGGTATCTATATTTCCTGACAGGGAATCTAACCACGCAGCAGCAGCGCTGCACATCCAAGCTGAAGCTATAGCCGGTCTCAGTATCACACCTGTGTCTGTATATATAGATTTCAGGATAGCCTCCTGCTTTCTATCAGCAGATTCCTTCAGGGCGGCCGTATCCGGAGACGGTAGTGCCACCTTCTTTGACAAGCATGTGAGCGCTTTATCCACCCTAGGGGATGTTTCCCAGCGTGACCTATCCTCTGACGGGAAAGGGTACGCCATTAGTAACCTCTTAGAAATTACCATCTTTTTATCAGGGGAAGCCCACGCTTCTTCACACACTTCATTTAACTCTTCAGATGGAGGAAAAGCTACTGGTAGTTCTCTCTCTCCAAACATTATACCCTTTTTTTGTGGTACCGGGGGTAACATCAGAAATGTGCAACACATTTTTCATTGCCTCAATCATGTAACGTGTGGCCCTACTGGAAGTTACATTAGTCTCTTCATCGTCGACACTGGAGTCAGTATCCGTGTCGGCATCTGTGTCAACCATCTGAGGTAGCGGGCGTTTTAGAGCCCCTGATGGTTTTTGAGACGCCTGGGCAGGCACAGGCTGAGAAGCCGGCTGTCCCACATTAGATATGTCGTCAAACCTTTTATGTAAGGAGTCGACACTATCACGTAATTCCTTCCACAGCACCATCCACTCAGGTGTCGACCCCGCAGGGGGTGACATCACATTTACAGGCATCTGCTCCGCCTCCACATAAGCCTCCTCATCAAACATGTCGACACAGCCGTACCGACACACCGCAAACACACAGGGAATGCTCTGACAGAGGACAGGACCCCACAAAGCCCTTTGGGGAGACAGAGAGAGAGAGAGTATGCCAGCACACACCAGAGCGCTATATAACACTGGGATCCCACTATCAATGAGTGTTTTCCCTATAGCTGCTTTTTTATATATATATTACTTATATATATATATATCTATACTGCGCCTAAATTTAGTGCCCCCCCCCCCCCCCCCCCCCTCTCTTTTTTACCCTTCTGTAGTATTCTCAGACTGCAGGGGAGAGTCAGGGAGCTTCCTTCCAGCGGAACTGTGAGGGAAAAATGGCGCCAGTGTGCTGAGGGAGAAGCCCCGCCCCCTTTTCGGCTGACTTTCTCGCGCTTTTTCTGTGAAACTGGCAGGGATAATTTTACATCTATATAGCCTCTGGGACTATATAGGATGTATATTTTGCCAGCCAAGGTGTTATTTATTGCCCTCAGGGCGCCCCCCCCCCAGCGCCCTGCACCCATCAGTGACCGAAGTGTGAGGTGTACATGAGGAGCAATGGCGCACAGCTGCAGTGCTGTGCGCTACCTTGGTGAAGACCGAAGTCTTCGGCCACCGATTTTCCGGACCTTCTTCATGCTTCTGGCTCTGTAAGGGGGGCGGCGGCGCGGCTCCGGGAACGAACACCAAGGTCGGGTCCTGCGGTCGATCCCTCTCTGGAGCTAATGGGTGTCCAGTAGCCTAAGAAGCCCAAACTACCACCTGTTAGGTAGGTTCGCTTCTTCTCCCCTTAGTCCCTCGCTGCAGTGAGTCTGTTGCCAGCAGATCTCACTGAAAATAAAAAACCTAAATATACTTTCTTTCTAGGTGCTCAGGAGAGCCCCTAGTGTGCATCCAGCTCGGCCGGGCACAAGAATCTAACTGAGGTCTGGAGGAGGGTCTTAGTGGGAGGAGCCAGTGCACACCAGTAGTCTAAAAGCTTTCTTTATAGTTGTGCCCAGTCTCCTGCGGAGCCGCTAAACCCCATGGTCCTTACGGAGTCCCCAGCATCCACTTAGGACGTTAGAGAAAGGGGGCTGAATATGCAGCACTCCCTTAACAAACGTCTGAACTTCAGGCAGTGAAGCCAGTTCTTTTTGAAAGAAAATAGATAGGGCCGAAATCTGGACCTTTATGGATCCTAATTTTAGGCCCATAGTCACTCCTGACTGTAGGAAGTGCAGGAATCGACCCAGCTGGAATTCCTCTGTAGGGGCCTTCCTGGCCTCACACCAAGCAACATATTTTCGCCATATACGGTGATAAAGTTTTGCTGTCACGTCTTTCCTAGCCTTGATCAGCGTAGGAATAACATCATCCGGAATGCCCTTTTCGGCTAGGATCCGGCGTTCAACCGCCATGCCGTCAAACGCAGCCGCGGTAAGTCTTGGAACAGACAGGGCCTCTGCTGTAACAGGTCCTGTCTGAGAGGCAGAGGCCATGGGTCCTCTGAGATCATTTCTTGTATTTCTGGGTACCAAGTTCTTCTTGGCCAATCCGGAACGATGAGTATAGTTCTTACTCCTCTCTTTCTTACTATCCTCAGTACCTTGGTTATGAGAGGAAGAAGAGGGAACACACAAACCGACTGGTACACCCACGGTGTCATTAGTGCGTCCACAGCTATCGCCTGAGGGTCCCTTGACCTGGCGCAATATTTTTTTTAGCTTTTTGTTGAGGCGGGACGCCATCATGTCCACCTGTGGCAGTTCCCAGCGATTTACAATCTGTGTGAAGAATTATTGATGAAGTCCCCACTCTCCCGGGTGGAGGTCGTGCCTGCTGAGGAAGTCTGCTTCCCAGTTGTCCACTCCCGGAATGAACACTGCTGACAGTGCTAACACGTGATTCTCCGCCCATCGAAGAATCCTTGTGGCTTCTGCCATTGCCATCCTGCTTCTTGTGCCACCCTGGCGGTTTACATGGGCGACCGCCGTGATGTTGTCTGACTGAATCAGTACTGGTTGGTTAGAAGCAGGGGCTCTGCTTGCCTCAGGGCGTTGTAAATGGCACTTAGTTCCAGTATATTTATGTGTAGTGAAGTCTCCAGACTTGACCACTGTCCTTGGAAGTTTCTTCCCTGAGTGACTGCCCCCCATCCTCGGAGGCTTGCATCCGTGGTCACCAGGACCCAGTCCTGTATGCCGAACCTGCGGCCCTCAAGAAGATGAGCACTCTGCAGCCACCACAGCAGAGACACCCTGGCCCTTGGGGACAGGGTGACCAACCGATGCATCTGAAGATGCGATCCGGACCATTTGTCCAACAGATCCCACTGAAAGATCCTTGCATGGAACCTGCCGAAGGGAATTGCTTCGTAAGAAACCACCATCTTTCCCAGGACTCGCGTGCAGTGATGCACCGACACCTGTTTTGGTTTCAGGAGGTCCCTGACCAGAGATGACAATTCCTGGGCCTTCTCCACCGGGAGAAACACCTTCTGTTCTGTGTCCAGAATCATGCCCAGGAAAAGCAGACGCGTCGCAGGAATCAGCTGCGACTTTGGGATATTCAGAATCCAGCCGTGCTGTTGCAACACTTCCTGAGAGAGTGCTACGCTGACCAACAACTGCTCTCTGGACCTCGCCTTTATGAGGAGATCGTCCAAGTACGGGATAATAATAACTCCCTTCTTCCGAAGGAGTATCATCATTTCGGCCATTACCTTGGTAAGCATGCTCGGTGCCGTGGACAGGCCAAACGGCAACGTCTGGAATTGGTAATGACAGTCCTGTACCACAAATCTGAGGTACACCTGGTGAGGTGTGTAAATGGGGACATGCAAGTAAGCATCTTTGATGTCCAGCGACACCATAAAATCCCCCTCTTCCAGGCTTGCAATGACCGCTCTGGGAGATTCCATTTTGAACTTGAATTTCTTTATATAAGTGTTCAAGGACTTTAAATTCAGAATGGGTCTCACCGAACCGTCTGGTTTCGGTACCACAAACATTGTGGAATAGTAACCCCTTCCCTGTTGAAGGAGGGGGACCTTGATTATCACCTGCTGGAGGTACAGCTTGTGAATTGCCGCCAGTACTACCTCCCTTTCCCTGGGAGCAGCTGGCAAGGCAGATTTGAGGTAAAGGCGAGGGGGAGTCGCCTCAAACTCCAGCTTGTATCCCTGAGATACAATTTGTACAGCCCATAGATCCACTTGTGAGCGAACCCACTGGTTGCTGAAGTTTCAGAGACGCGCCCCCACCGCACCTGGCTCCGCCTGTGGAGCCCCAACGTCATGCGGTGGACTTAGTGGAAGCAGGGGAGGATTTTTGTTCCTGGGAACTGGCTGCCTGGTGCAGCTTCTTTCCTCTACCCTTGCCTCTGGCCAGAAAGGATGCTCCTCTGACCCGCTTGCCTTTCTGAGGCCGAAAGGACTGCACTTGATAATACGGTGCTTTCTTAGGCTGTGAGGGAACCTGAGGCAAAAAAGTCGACTTCCCAGCTGTTGCTGTGGATACGAGGTCCGAGAGACCGTCCCCAAACAATTCCTCACCCATATAAGGCAAAACCTCCATGTGTTTTTTTAGAATCAGCATCACATGTCCACTGCCGAGTCCATAATACTCTCCTGGCAGAAATGGACATTGCATTAATTCTAGATGCCAGCAGGCAAATGTCCCTCTGGGCATCCCGCATATATAAGACGACGTCTTTTATATGTTCGAGGGTTAGCAAAGCAGTATCCCTGTCGAGGGAATCAATGTTGTCCGACAGGGTATCAGTCCATGCTGCTGCAGCACTACACATCCAGGCTGAAGCAATAGCAGGTCTCAGTCGAGTACCAGAGTGTGTATACACAGACTTCAGGATAGCTTCCTGCTTTCTATCCGCAGGCTCCTTTAGGGCGGCCGTATCCTGAGACGGCAGTGCCACCCTTTTAGATAAGCGTGTGAGCGCCTTGTCCACCCTAGGGGATGTTTCCCAACGTAACCTATCCGTTGGCGGGAAAGGGTACGCCGCCCATCAGTAACCTCTTAAGAAATCACTAGTTTCTTATCAGGGGAACTCCACGCTTCTTCACACAATTAATTTAATTCATCAGATGGGGGAAAAGTCACTGGCTGCTTTTTCTCCCCAAACATAATACCCCTTTTGGTGGTAACCGGGTTAATGTCAGAAATGTGCAATACATCTTTCATTGCAGTAATCATGCATCGGATGGCCTTTGTAGACTGTACATTTGTCTCATCCTCATCTACACTGGAGTCAGACTCCGTGTCGACATCTGTGTCTACCATCTGAGGTAGCGGGCGTTTATGAGCCCCCGACGGCTTCTGAGTCGCCTGGGTAGGCGCGGGCTGAGACCCCGGCTGTCCCAAGGCTGCTGCGTCATCGAACCTTTTATGTAAGGAGTTGACACTGTCGGTTAAGACCTTCCACATATCCATCCAATCAGGTGTCGGCCCCGTCGGGGGCGACTCCACATTTATCTGCCCCTGCTCCGCCTCCACGTAACCCTCATCAAACATGTCAACACAGCCGTACCGACACACCGCACACACACAGGGAATGCTCAGACTGAGGACAGGACCCCACAAAGTCCTTTGGGGAGACAGAGAGAAAGTATGCCAGCACACACCACAGCGTTATATAACACAGGGATTCACACTATAAAAAGTGATTTACCCAATAGCTGCTTAAATATCTTATTTGCGCCTAAATTTATGTGCCCCCCCTCTCTTTTTTACCCTTCTTGTATCAGGATACTGCAGGGGAGAGCCTGGGGAGCTGCTTCCAGCGGAGCTGTAAAGGGAAAATGGCGCTGGTGTGCTGAGGAAGAAGGCCCCGCCCCCTCAGCGGCGGGCTTCTGTCCCGCGTTTTCTGTAACTTAATGGCGGGGTTTTTTATACATATACAGTTAACAGACTGTATTATGTGTATTTTATGCCAAAAGGAATTATAATTGCTGCCCAGGGCGCCGCCCCCGCCCCCCCCCCCCCCCCGCAGCGCCCTGCACCCTACAGTGACCAGAGTGTGTGGTGTGCTGTGGGAGCAATGGCACACAGCTGCAGTGCTGTGCGCTACCTTAATGAAGACAGGAGTCTTCTGCCGCCGATTTCATCGCTTCTCTTCTGTCTTCTGGCTCTGCAAGGGGGACGGCGGCGCGGCTCCGGGAACGGACGATCGAGGTCAGGCCCTGTGTTCGAACCCTCTGGAGCTAATGGTGTCCAGTAGCCTAAGAAGCACAAGCTAGCTGCAAGCAGGTAGGTTTGCTTCTCTCCCCTCAGTCCCACGTAGCAGTGAGTCTGTTGCCAGCAGATCTCACTGAAAATAAAAAACCTAACAAATACTTTCTTTTCTAGCAAGCTCAGGAGAGCCCACTAGGAGCACCAAGCTCTGGCCGGGCACAGATTCTAACTGAGGTCTGGAGGAGGGGCATAGAGGGAGGAGCCAGTGCACACCAGATAGTACCTAATCTTTCTTTTAGAGTGCCCAGTCTCCTGCGGAGCCAGTCTATTCCCCATGGTCCTTACGGAGTTCCCAGCATCCACTAGGACGTCCGAGAAAATAGGATTTTATATACCTACCAGTAAATCCTTTTCTCGTAGTCCGTAGAGGATGCTGGGGTCTAATTTAGTACCACGGGGTATAGACAGGTCCACTAGGAGCCACTGGCACTTTAAAAGTTTAATAATGTGGGCTGGCTCCTCCCTCTATGCCCCTCCTACCAGACTCAGTCTAGAAAATGTGCCCGAGGAGATGGACATACTTCGAGAGAAGGCATATACAGATAGTGGGGAGATACACACCAGCTCACTCAGAACAAAAGGAAAGCCAAGCTAACCAACGTGAAACGATTTAGCAACGGCTGAACCAATACTTAACCATGTAACTGTGCAGGAAATACGAAGCACTGGGCGGGCGCCCAGCATCCTCTACGGACTACGAGAAAAGGATTTACAGTTAGGTATATAAAATCCTATTTTCTTGAGTCCTAGAGCAGGGGTGGGAAACTTTTGGCCCTCCAGCTGTTGTTGAACTTCACATAGCAGCATGCCTTGCTACATTTTTGCTATTTGGCCATGCTAAAACTGTTGCAAGGCATGCTGGGATGTGTAGTTCAACAGCTGGAGGGCCGAAGGTTCCCCACATCCCTGTCCTAGAGGATGCTGGGGTCCAATTTAGTACCATGGGGATGTAGCAAAGTTGCCTGTATGGGAGGGAGAGCGCTGAGGTTTCTGCAGAACAGATTGGCCTCTGAGGACCTAAAGTTTGGTCAAAGTATCGAACTTGTAGAACTTACCAAACGTGTTCGACCCTGACCAAGTAACTGCTCGGCAAAGCTGAAGAGCCGAGACACCCCGGGCAGCCGCCCAGGAAGAACCACTTTACGAGTAGAGTGGGCCTTAGCAGATTTTGGAATCGGCAAACCTGCCGTAGAATAAGCGTGCTGGATAGTAAGCCTGATCCAGCGAGAAATTGTCTGCTTAGAAGCAGGATACCCAATCCTGTTGAGATCATAAAGGACAAATAGTGCTTTTGACTTCCTGTGACGAGTTTTCTTCACATATATTTTCAAAGCCTGCACAACATCCAAAGACTTTGAGGTAAATCGAGGTGTCAGTAGCCACTGGCACCACAATAGGTTGGTTAATATGAAAAGCCGATACAACCTTTGGAAGAAATTGCTAAAGCGTTCTGAGCTCAGCTTTATCCTCATGGAAAATCAAGTAGGGGCTCTTGTGCGACAATGCCAATTCTACATACACGTCGAACAGATGCCAATGCCAACAGTGTGACCGTCATCCAAGTAAGAAACTTCAAGTCTACCTCCTGTAAAGGCTCGAACTAATCAGACTGCAGGAACTGCAGCACCACATTAAGATCCCATGGTGCAGTGGGAGGCACAAAGGGTGGTTGGATGTGCAGAACCCCTTTCAAGAATGTCAACCTCAGGAAGAGCAGACAATTGTTTCTGGAAGAAAATGGATAAGCCCGAAATCTGTACTTTTATGGAGCCCAAGAGTAGGCCCACATTGACACCTGCCTGCAGAAAAAAGGAGAAAACAACCTAGTTGAAGATCCACAGTTGGAAATTTCTTGGATTCACACCAAGACGCATTTTTTCCAAATCCGATGGTAATGCTTAGACATTACTCCCTTCCTAGCCTGGATCAGAGTAGGAATGACCTTGTTCGGAATGCCCTTTACGAGCTAAGACCTGGCGTTCAACCTCCATGCCGCCAAACGTAGCCGTGGCAACTCTTGATAAGCGAACGACCCCTGTTGCAGACGGTCCTCGCGAAGAGGAAGAGGCCTTGGATCCTCCAGCAGTAATTCCAGGAGAGCCGCGTACCAAGCCCTTCTCGGCCAGTCCGGAGCAATGAGGATCGCCGGAACTCTTGCTCTTTTTATTATCTTGAGAATCCTTGGGATGAGTGGAAGTGGAGGGAACACATACACTGACCGGAACACCCACGGAGTTACCAGGGCGTCCACCACTGCTTGTGGGTCTTATGACCTGGAACAGTGCCTCCGAAGCTTCTTATTGAGGCAAGAGGCCATCATGTCTATCTGAGGTACGCCCCAACGGCTTGTTACCTCCGCGAATACCTACGGGTGGAGGCCCCATTCTCCTGGATGGAGATAGTGTCTGCTTAGGAAGTCTGCTTCACAGTTGTCCACACCTGGTATCGCCGACAGCGCCAGTGCGTGACTTTCTGCCCAGAGGAAGATTCTTGTTACCTCTGGCATCGCAGCCCTGCTTTTCGTTCCGCCCTGCCTGTTTATGTAGGACACTGCTGTGACGTTGTCCGACTGCACCTGAATGGCTTGATGTTGAAGATGAGCCGCTTGTAGAAGGCCGTTGTATATGGCCCTTGGTTCCAGAACGTTTATTGGAAGGAGAGATTCCTGACTTCACCATCTTCCTTGGAAGTTTTCCCCTTGGGTGACTGCTCCCCACCCTCTGAGACTTGCATTCGTCGTTAGAAGGATCCAATTCTGAATCCTGAACCTGCGGCCCTCGAGTAAGTGAGAAGTTTGGAGCGACCAGAGGAGAGAAACTCTGGCTTTCGGCGACAGGCGTATCTGCTGGTGCATGTGAAGATGTGAACCCGACCACTTGTCCAGGAGATCCAGCTGGAAGAACAGTGCATGGAATCTTCCATATTGTAGAGCCTCGTAGGAGGCCACCATCATTCCCAGAAGGCGAATGCACTGATGAATCGATACCCGGGCTGGCCTCAGGACATCCTGGACCATCGATTGGATGACCAACGCTTTCTCCACCGATAGGAACACCCTCTGCACTGCCGTGTCGAGTATCATCCCCAGGAAGGGCAGTCTCCTTGTCGGCTCCAAATGTGACTTTGGAAAGTTCAGGATCCATCCATTATCCAGGAGTAGTTGCAGAGATTTGCTCTCTCAACTCAACAATCTCTCCCTGGAAGATGCCTTTATCAGTAGATCGTCCAGGTACGGAATTATGTTCACTTCCTGCATGCGGAAGAGGAGCATCATCTCTGCCATGACCTTGGTGAACACCCTTGGTGCTGTGGAGAGGCCAAATGGCAATGCCTGGAACGGATGACGACAGTCCTGTAGTGCAAACCGTAGGTAAGCATGATAAGGCGGACAGATTGGAACGTAAAGGTACGCATCCTTGATATCCAGGGACACTAATAAATCCCCCCTCCACCAGACCTGAGATTACCGCTCGCAGAGACTCCATCTTGAATTCGAATACCCTTAAGTAGGGGTTCAATGACTTTAGGTTCAATATAGGCCGTACCTAACCGTCCGGTTTCAGTACCACAAACCGGTTTGAGTAATAACTATTGTGTTGAGGTGGAACTGGATCAATGACATTTGTCCGTACCAACCTTTGAATGGCTTCCTGTAGGATAGCCCTGTCAGCAAAGCTGATAAGCCTGATTTGAAGAATCGGTGAGGTGGGAGTTCCTGAAACTCCAGTCTGTACCCCTAGGTAACAATATATTGTACCCAGGGGTCTAGGCACGTTGACGCCCAGACGTGACTGAAGTCTTTTAGTCTCGCTCCCACCTGCCTGATTCTCCAGGCTGGGAGGTCCACCGTCATGATGAAGATTTGGAGGAAGCAGAACCAGGTTTCTGTTCCTGTGAACCTGGTGGTGCAGGTTTTCTGGATTTTAACCAAACTCCTCTAAAGAAGGTGTGGGGGGGGGCCTTTGTATTTATTACATTTTACGGTCCGAAAAGACTGCCGTTTAGGCGTAGGATAAGATTTCCGAGGCGGTGCAGCTGCGGAGGTTAGAAAGGTCGACTTACCGTGGATATCCACGCATCCAGTGGCCTGACTCGTGAAGGGTAGGTTCTCCACACTTTTCTTGTATTCTGCATCCGCAGTCCATTGGCGTAGCCAGAGTACTCGGCGTGCCGGCACTGCCATGGCTGTAGCCCTTGCATTAAGCAGGCCTGTGTTCTTCATGGCCTCCACCATGAAACCCGCAGAATCCTGTATGTGACGTAAAAACAAATCAATGTCACTCCTATCCATAGTATCTAATTCCTCTAGTAATGTGCCTGACCACTTTACTATGGCTTTAGAAATCCACGCACAAGCAAGTGGGCCTTAAAGCCACGCCTGTAGCAGCGTATAGTGATTTGTGTGTAGTCTCAATCTTGCGGTCAGCCGGCTCCTTTAAGGCGGTTGAACCAGGGACAGGTAAAACCACCTTTTTAGACAACCTAGATACAGAAGCGTCTACTATAGGTGGGTTTTCCCACTTCTTCCTGTCTTCTTTAGGTAAACTGAAAGCAATGAGAATTCTTTTAGGGATCTGGAATTTTTTCTCTGGGTTTTCCCAGGATTTTTCAAACAAGGAGTTTAACTCCTTAGAAGCAGGAAAAGTAAGGGAGGATTTCTCATTTATGGTAAAATAAGTCTCCTCTTCCTGTTCAGGTACCTACTCAGTAATGTGCAAAACCTCCCTAATGGCTTCAATCAATAGTTGCACCCCCTTAGCAAGGGGTGCATCCCCACTGCATATCTCCATCGCCGTCTTCTGTATCAGAGTCTGTATCAGTGTCAGCTTGCATTATCTGGGCAAGTGCACGTTTTTGCGGGTATGTAGGTGGGGTTTTTGACTAAGTGGTGGGGACTGATTGCTATAAACCCTCCACAGAGCTCCTCAAAAACTGTCTCTCTCAGTATAAGACATCCTTGCTGAAATCTGGGATATCATTCCCCTTAAAGAATCCACCCAAGCAGGTTCGGACTCAGAAGGCTGAGAAAGTATATTGCAGTCCTGAGTACATGGAATAAACTCCTCAGGATAAGATGAAACACGCTGCAGCACAGGGGACAGAGTCCTCAGATATGGTAATGTGGGATACACACACACAGGAAAATGTCACATACAGTTTCCCCCCCCCCAGAGTACCTTCAGAGAGTCACAGAGTATAAGTACCCAGCCACATAGCACCCCTGTAGGCAGTTATGATAAAAGCCCAGCGCTTACCAACTATCTGTAATACAGTAGTTAGTACTGTTATCACACTTGTGGTTGCAAAACAGCCACACCGTTTCTACAGTGGTCCGGCTCCTGCCGCACCAAACAAAAAACTGAAATCCCTGCGCCAGGAGGCGGGGTTATATGGAGGCTTAACCGAGGGAGCTGGGAGCTCAAAAGTCTAACAGTTTGGTGCCGATCCTCTAACGCCACCTAGAACCCATCGTGAATCCTAAGGATCTACTGTGAACCCTGAAGGAGAAACTTATTTATCTTTGTTATTGGGGTTAGAGTTTACAAAATGTCAGGTAACTAAGTTCTATTTTGGTAAATAGTATGAGGGTGATATAGGAAAATAATGAATAACTCCCTAAAATTTTATTTTTTGGGCAACCTGAAGGAGTTGAGTTAACATAAATGAACCTTTGCTGGATCTGCTGTGGTGGGATGTACTCAAGAGATGGGCACGCATAATGTCAACATTGTTAAAATGTTGAAGACAAAATGTTCACATTGTGGCTAGGCTTCTGACGGGAAGGTTAAGGCTGTGGGGGGGGGTTAGGGTTAAGGCTGCATGGAGAGGGGTTAGGTATATGGCTAGGGGTGGGAGGGTAAGTGTTAACGACCGGAGGTCAGTCATATGATCTGGAATGCTCTGCTAGAAGTAGGTAAGTCACCTCTGGGCTAACAGGGGAGGTATGTTGACATTTCATCACTGTCCACATAATGAATGTCAACACGGTCAACATTGACCATGGCAGAAGTCAACATATACTCAATCCGCTGTGGTCGCAGATGTTTCTAACAGTAGGACACTGCTTCCACATACCTTTAGTACACATTTAGTTATTTTATATTAAGCCATTCAAATCCACTCAAAACTAAAATGAATCCTTTTAAATATAAAAAGGCTAGTTTTCATAGATAGGAACACACTGAACTTAGATCACAACACTACTAACAAACATTATACAACTTACTTTATTTTGAAGACCGTTTATCGGCATATTCACTGAGAATTGCAGACACTGTGAATGGATCCTTTCCACGAATCCGGTCTCTGATATCCTCAGATAGGTCAGCGGTACGTCTCCCATATGGCTGGCGTGATTCACGATAGTAGTCTTCTGAGTAGCGTGGTGGAATGCGATCCATATCCAGTCTAGCGCGCTTACTATGTAGTATATCGCTCTCTCTATCACCCCACTCAGGTACATCGTACTGTTTCGAATTATACAGCTCACGGGTGTTTGATGCAGGTGCCATATAATCAGGAGACAGACTAACTCTTCTGTAAGGTTCTCGTTCTCTTGAAGTACCAGCGACTTGTGCTGAAGGGCTTCTATAAGACGACTCATTCCGTTTCCTACCATGTATTCCAGATTCATAACTCATTTCAGAATATGGTGCACGTGTCTGTTCATTTGCCTTGTGTATCCCAGATTCAGCCATATCATCATACTGGCTGACGGGATCAGCCTGTGATAGGTTATTTCCCTCCACTGAACGATCATAACCAACATTTCCATAGTTCTGTGATGCACCAGCATATTCTGGTCGAGTATTTAGATTTTGCTTTTGATCAGCATCCTGGTTCCTTTGCATCATTGAACTGCTGCCCACCTGTCCACCCTGTTGGTTTGGAACACTCTGGTTCAAATTAGACATCAAATTCATCAGCGCATTTCCTCTGTTCTGAGGGTCTTGCATCCCACCTGCCATCTGCATAAGTAAATTCTGGTTTAGTTGAGGGTTTTCCATACTCAATGTATTTTTACCCATTGAGGCCACTTGCGTCATCTGCTGGTTTAACAGGACGTTTTTCATAGTGGTGGGATTTTGTGATGCCATTATTGTCATCAGTTGCTGATTGAGAGAACCCATATCTGTGTTTCCAGTGCCCTGTGTCAGAGAGGCAATCTGCATCATCATTTGCTGCTGTGAAAGGTCAGAGCTGGGTTTTTGACCTAGCAGTAATGCTTTTAACATCATTAATTTTGAATTCATCTGTACATTTTCAGTAGAGGAAGTGTTTTGTGGAAGAACACTAAGCAATGTCATTAGTTTCTTCAGAAACGGAAGATCTTCAGTGCTTGGGTTATTTTGAATAGACTGTGCAGTTGATTGGGCACTGCCTGCTGTATTAGGCATTGAAAGGTTTTGAATATTTTGTGTTTGGTTTGATGGAACAAATGGAAACTGTTGTGGCTTCTGTGGAACAGATGCATCTGGCATCATTTTTGTTTGGTCAATGCGGTGCATATTTGGCCCACGAAAACCATCTTGCATGGTATTTGGTTCTGAAACAACCGAGAACATAGAAATGAGCATTATTTATGAAAAGTACAAGCCATTTATTATCTAAACCTGCTAAATAATTGTCAATACACCCAACTTAGTTGCAAATAAAACACTATCCTATAGTATATAGAGAATATCCACTTAATAAATTAATCTTCAGAATTTAAAATTGTAATTCACGATAGTGATATAAATCACCTCCGGTAACATTTAATGCTTAGAAGTAAATTTGCAGAAAACTAAAATAACTTCCTGTTTTAGTCAAAGATGATGCGGTCACAATACTGACAGTTGGGATGCGCCAGTGAAAAGACCGACAGCGGGACCCCGATGGTTAGAATCACGACACATCCTGGGAGGTAAGGACTGGAGTTGGGGGTTAGGCTGCATGAGAGGAAGGCTAGGGTGTAGGCTGCGCGAGGGGAAGGCTAGGGGAGGGGAAGGCTAGGGTGTAGGCTAGGGGAGGGGAAGGCTAGGGTGTAGGCTAGGGGAGGGGAAGGCTAGGGTGTAGGCTAGGGGAGGGGAAGGCTAGGGTGTAGGCTAGGGGAGGGGAAGGCTAGGGTGTAGGCTAGGGGAGGGGAAGGCTAGGGTGAAGGCTAGGCTTAGGCTGCAAGGGGGACGGGGTAGGGTGCATCAAACGCCCCAACATTCGGAATGCTTGCTGTCCCTATTTTTAAAATGTACCTTTTTAGCATAGAAATTGTGCAATTTTTTTTTGATGTACGATTTGACTTAGGTGGTCCACCTCCACACCCAAAAATTACCATAACAAAGATAGGGAACAGCATGAAGCCTCATGGGCCTATCGTTGCTGTTCCTATCCAAATCATTAATCAAATCATTATTTCTTTTTCAGATAAAACAGAAATTTATAGAAATAAAATAAATAAAAAAATAGAAATTAATAGAAATCTTTGATCTTCAGGGGCATGGTGGGCCACAAAAAATATAATCTCAGATTCTTCAAAATTGGTATGCAATATATACTTAATTAAAAAAAATGTAGCATGGGGACAAATCATTTTTTCTTACTTTTAAAAACTCAGGGCGTTTGATGCAGGTGCCATATAATCAGAGAGGGGGAGAGAGAATACTTACCAGGATGTGTCAGGATTATGGCCGTTGGGATCTCACTGTCAGTCTCCTGTTAGGATTTTGTACCCACACCAAACTAAGTACACCATAGGAGGCAACACAGTTCAGTGCCAAGACCACAACCAGGATGTTTTATATCCACAGCTGGTTCTGCTGGCCCCAAAGTAGACAAATTGCATGTCTTGTCATTGATATGCAGTGGTGTACAGATGCATTAACAAAATAGGTCTGCTTATAAAACAGTCAACTAACAGAAAGGTTTACGTTTCTGCATGAGCAAGTATTTGAGTGAGGAAACTGCGCATCTACTTGCAGGAATATGGTCTTTGGGCTTCAAAATGGTCACAAAGCTCACTGACACAGGAGCTTCTGCCTACACCATCTACTAAGTTATTGCATGCTTGTGGCATTATGATAAAGAGGCACAGTTACAAATATTTTTTTTTATTGTGTGCATATTAATAACTTTATACTGCAATAAAACACAAGATTTTTTTTTTTATAATAGATTTTTCAAAAGTCCATGACTGGCATGCATTACATGATCACAGAGTCTGATTCTGAGTTGAGAGCAAAACAATAAATAAAAAATAAAATAAAAATAAAGACATCAGTAAGTTTGTTTGCACCTGAACAAACCATGTTGCAATGCAAGGGGTGCAAACACATTTTCTTTTCAAGCAGGGTAAATACGGGCTGCTTTTGCATGTAGGCCACAAATACTGGACGGATTTCTTTTTACACTGCAACTTAGATTTTGGATTGGATACACCCCACCCAAATCTAACTCTGCACATTTTAATTTTCTACCTGTAGTACATTTTTCCAAGATGCAAATAATTGTTTAGTAAAAAAATCATTGCATTAACTTTTCTATAAAAACTTATTTTTGATGCAAAAATGACCTAAAAAATTGTTGATCTTTGAAAAAAATTAGACTTCGTCAAAAAACATTTTAAACACATTCAAGTATTTGAGTAAAAAAATAATAATAATTACCTAGGTGGGTCTAGATATTCACCCCCCCCCCCCCCCCCCCAGTGTCCTAATAGTGCTCTGAAGGGAACTTCAGTTGCCCTTTTGGTACTAAATGTAATGTTAATTTAAGGAGCATGCGCTGCAGAATGCAGTTGGTGCAGTTTTACTGGGGGAGGCGCGGCAATGATGCCAGCGGTCACAGATTGCTATATCACTGTTAGACCATGTCAGTGACAGTCCAGCTGGCTGCGATCACATCTTATGCGATCACGCAAGGTTACGTGATTAAAAAGTAAAAATTACTCCTCACTCCATTAGAAACTTAATAAAAAATGTAATAGGATCTGCTACAGAGCAATAAGCTAACCAGTATCACTTAAGCTACCAATGAATTAACCATGAATTCCCCAGAACAAGTTTGCTAAAAAGTTATTGTGCTGAAAAACCCTTTGAAGAAATGTACAGTTGCAAAATTAGTGCTGGAATTTTAAAGCAAGAGAGATACATAAAAGGCTGTAATATGGGCTGCACTTAGGGTCTTCAATAAGACACAAAACAGAAGTGGATTGGAGGTCTTAAGAAAAATCTGAACTTTGTAAATTCACGTTTTCTACGTATATAATATAATCTGCTATTGTCTGTCCCTTCTCAAACATGTATGCACAGTGGGAAACGCGGTGCCTGCCACCTGTCCTAGCACAAGGCCACCAGGAACAGGAGAAGAATGTGGGCTGCACAGACCGAGCATCAGACACAGGTGGGAGAGTAAAGAAGAACAGAGCAGCAGGGAGTGTGGCAGGGTAGACAGAGCAGGGGTGGGAAGAGTTCCCTTTCCTAGTAAATACGGTATTTAATCATGTAAAACGAGATTCATAAGGTTCTATGCCTTCGATACTTCCGCCTCCCAGGATGCTTCCTTTAAACGCCTGGTTCTTGTGCCCGCTACAGTGCGTCCCCTCCCATAAGGAACTACTTTAGGACATCCCTGATATTAATCCTTGTGGAGCTCAGTGTACCCCGCAGCAGAAATCGAGATTTATGGTAAGAACTTACCGTTGTTAAATCTTTCTGCGAGGTACACTGGCCTCCACAATAACATCGGGGGTGTGGAGTAGGATCTTGATCCGAGGCACCTACAGGCTCAAAGCTTTGACCTTCTTCCCAAGATGCATAGCGCCGCCTCCTATATCACCCCGCCTCCGTGCACAGGAGCTCAGTTTTGTCAACCAGCCCAACGCAGTAGCAGGTACCAGAGACGACAATCGTTAGTAGCCGCTGACGCACAGGAGAGGGCGTCAGCAGCTAATGCCATACCAACCCAAAGAAGCAAAGTGCATCATAATTGATCAAGGGCCGCACCACGGCGGGCCGCCCAAGAAGGTCCGACAGACAGAGTAGAATGGGTGTTAATGGTAGCAGGAAGGACAGCCTGTACAAAAGCATGTGCAATCACCTTTCTAATCCATCTGGCCAAGGTCTGCTTGTTAGCAGGCCAGCCACGTTTGTGAAAACCAAACCTTACAAAAAGAGAATCAGATTTCCTAATGGACGAGGTTCTCTTCACATAGATACAGCGAGACCGTACTACATCCAAAGACCGCTCTTTAGATGACGCCCCAGGAGAATTAAAGGCCGGAACCACAATCTCCTGATTGAGGTGGAAGGAAGACACCACCTTGGGTAAATAACACGGATGCGTTCTAAGAACAGTCCTGTCACAGAGAAAAATCAGATAGGGGGACTTACAGGATAAGGCACCGAAGTCCGAGACCCTTCTAGCTGAAGCGATAGCCAGCAAAAACAAAACCTTAAGGGAAAGCCACTTAAGGTCTGCAGACGCAAGGGGTTCAAACGGAGACTCTTGCAAGGCCTCCAGAACCACCGACAGATCCCAAGGGGCCACAGGTGGTACATAGGGAGGCTGAATCGGTAACACATCCTGAGTGAAGGTAGGAACATCAGGAAGAACAGCAATCTTTCTCTGAAACCAAACAGACAAGGCAGAAATGTGAACCTTGAGGGAGGCTAGATGAAGGCCTAAGTTCAAGCCCTGGTGTACGAAGGCCAACAGTACAGCCGTACTAAACTTGAAAACGTCATGATTATGAGACGCACACCAAGTAAAGTAAGCATTCCAGACCCTACAGTAAATCCGAGCAGAAGCCGGCTGACGGGCATTCAACATAGTTTGAACGACCGCCTCAGAAAAACCCTTGGCCCTCAGGATGGAAACTTCAAGAGCTACGCCGACAAAACCAGACGGGCCAAGTCCTGGTAAACACAAGGGCCCTGAACGAGGAGGTCTGGTCGTTGTGGAAGTAGAAGGGGACGATCTAGCGAGTGGCCCTGTAGATCGGAGAACCAGTGCTGTCTGTGCCACGCTGGAGCGATCAGAAGTAGGTTTCCTCCTTCTTGCTTGAACTTCCATAGTACTCTGGGCAGGAGTGACACCGGAGGGAACACGTACGGCAGCCGAAAATTCCATGGAATTGCCAGAGCGTCGACGAACGCTGCTTGAGGATCCCTTGTCCTTGCTCTGAAGACCGGAACCTTGCGATTGTGTCGAGATGCCATCAGGTCCACATCTGGAAGGCCCCACTTGTCCACGAGAAGTTGAAACAACTCGAGGGAGGCTCCCCTCTCCGGCGTGTACGTCCTGACGACTGAGAAAGTCCGCTTCCCAGTTTAGGACAACCGGAATTAACACTGTGGATATGGCTGGCAGATAGCGTTCTGCCCACTGAAGAATCCGTGATACTTCCCTCATTGCCATGCGGCTCCGAGCACAGTCTTTATGATTGATGTACGCCACCGTGGTGGCATTGTCTGTATCAAATGCTGAGCCAGGTTCAATGCATTGAACACCGCCCGCAGTTCCAGAATGTTTATCTGGAGTAGAGACGACTCCTCGGTCCACCGACCCTGAAGGGAGTGTTGTTCCAACACCGCGCCCCAACCTCTGAGACTGGCATCCATCGTCAGCAGGACCCAGTTGGATATCCAGAAGGGACAACCCCTGCTTTGATGGTCCTGAAGCCACCAGCTCAGTGACAGCCGGACCTCCGGAGACCAGGAGATCATTTGAGATCTGATCCGCTGAGGCAGGCCGTCCCACATGGCAAGAATTAACTTCTGCAGAGGGCGAGAATGGAATGGAGCATACTCCATCATGAGACCTAGCAATTGCATTGCTGAATGTATCGACACGTGCGGACGAGATAAGAAGCATCGAAACCTGTCCTGAAGCTGCAGGACTTTCTCCTGAGTGTCCAATAACGCTCCCAGGTGCACCATGCTCCGAGCAGGAACCAGGGAAGATTTCTTCCAGTTGACTAGCCACTCGTGGGCTTTCATGAACTTGACGGTCAGATCTAGATGACGCAGGAGTATTTCTGGAACCAGGTACGGTAAGATCCTGACCCCTTGACGGTGGAGTACAGCCGTCATGACCGCCATTACTTTGGTGAAAACGCGTGGAGCCGATGTTAAACCAAAAGGTAATGACTGAAATTGGTAATGAAGGTTGCCCACCGAAAATCTCAGGTACTGCTGATGAGACACTGCAATAGGAATATGCAGGTAGGCATCTTGTATGTCCAGGGAGACCATATAGTCCCCAGGCTCCAAGGCCAGAACAATAGAGCGTAGAGTTTCCATACGAAACTTGGAGACCCTCACATACTTGTTCAAGGACTTGAGACTGAGAATGGTCCGCGAGGACCTGTTCGGTTTCGGGACTAGAAACAGCGGTGAATAGTACGCCTTGCCTCTCTGTGGTCAGGAGGGATTGTACCAGCGAATTAAGAGTGTTTGCCTTCACCGGGTCCAAAGAGAATTCGGTCAGGCAAAATCGATGAGGGGAACGTTTCTTGCAGGATACGGCGTAACTTTGAGTGACGACTTCCCTTACCCAGGCATCGGAAGTGGTCTTCAACCACCCAGGGGGAGGCCCGCCCCGTCATGCAGGCTTATCAGTTTTGGAAGCAGGCTGACAGGCAGCCCAGGCCCGCTTTGGTCTGGGTTTTGCAGGTTTGGAAGTACGAGTTTGCTTCGGGTACGCCTGACCTTTTGCTTTACCTGGAGAACGAAAGGGTCGAGAGAAAGCACTTTTAGCCTTCTGTGCGGAAGGAGGCGTACTAGGTAGGCAAGCTGTTTTAGCAGAAGCCAGGTCAGCCACAATCTTATTGAGGTCTTCGCCAAAAAGAATGTCTCCCTTGAAAGGAAGTACCTCCAGGGTTTGCTTAGAATCCATATCCACCGACCAGGATCTCAAACCACAGGATACAGCGAGCCAAGATGGACGTAGTGGCAGCCTTGGCCGCCAGCACCCCCAACATCGGACGTCCTTAAGGTAAAGAGAAGCCGTGGCAATATGTGAGACATATTGTCTGGCCTAATCAGAAGCGTTGGAAGGTAGCTCCGCCTCCTGGGCCCATGCTTCAACAGCTTCAGCAACCCATGTTGCTGCAAAGGTTGGTCTATGCACAGCCCCCGTTAGGGTGTAAATCGCTTTCAAACAACCCTCCACACGTCTATCCGTCAGTTCCTTCAGAGAGGCGACGGTAGTTACTGACAGAGCGAAGGAAACTACCATGCGTGCCACATGAGAATCTACAGGCGGAGGAGTTTCCCCAATTTGTACATAGCTCCGCAGAGAAAGGATAGCAAGCCAACAGTCTCTTATGCGGTGTGGATTTTGTTCACGGATTTTCCCAGGATTCCTGGCGTATGTCAGCCAGGTGTTGTGAATGAGGGAAAACTTGTTTAAGCACCTTCTTACGTTTACATATGTCCGGATTTCTAGAGACAGCTGCAGGCTCAGGTTCATCAGAGACCTGAAGAAGGAGCCTGATAGCCTCAATCACATCAGGGACATCCACCAGTGACTTCCCTTCCCCATCAGAAGCATCAGAGTCAGTGTCTGTGGGGCCAGTATATGCACCATCCTCCTCCTCAGAGGATGTGTCCGGAACAGCGGTGGATTGTGAGGAAATAGCGGCCCGTTTAGAAGACACCTTAGTCTTAGGTGGGTGAGAGTGAGACTTATTTTTAAACAGCGATCGGTTCAAGTGCTGTAACTGTGATGAGATTTGATCCGCCCATGGCGGATTGACTGCAGGGACCATAAATTTCTGCACTGGCATAGGAGGTCCCACAGGGGGCGTAAGTTTTGTTACCAGCGTATTTAATAACGTGGAGAAGGTAGCCCAAGGTGGGTCCTTAGTGGCCCCCGGTGCTACAGACCCACTGGGGGGTAAGGAACCCCCCTGAACCTGAACTCTGCTGCCATGTTTTCCTCAAAAGTGACTGCAGCACCACCACCACGCAATGTGGGAGAAGTACAATATTAGCAGCGATATACCTAGCAAGAACTCCCAGTGTAGTGTTACTTTCCTGTCAGCACAAACCGGGAATCCAAGAGATATATGACGACTATAAATCAAAGAAAAACACACAATAAGTATATCTTGTGAAATACCTATATCAGTTAACAAACCTGACAAACTTAGCCCCCTCAGGTTATAGAATGTAGGAGTAGCAAGCTGAGTGAAATACACAAGATGGCAGCCACGCAGCAGCTACATGCACACACAGTCATGATTGTACAATGCAGAAATTATACCAACAATAAAACTGCACTGAACTAGCAATACAAAGTAATACTCCGTATAGCTATACGTAAACAGTAGATATAACAAAACACAGTAAGTACTGGATGTATATCACAGGGTGTTTGTTCCCCACAACCCTGACTGTATGCACTCTCTTAACTAACACTGTCCTTTGACAGGTAGAATACTTTAGTGTCCTGTAAAATGCACAGCGCCGACGAGCAGGCGGCTTTACAGAGGAGGATTTGCCCAAGCAGTCCCAGGAACAGCGCAGCTCTGTGTAATGGCGGCTGACAGGGAGTGAGGGAGAAATATGCAGCTCCAGGGTGGGAACATTTACCCAAATAGCGCCCTGGGGGAGGGGCTACAGGTTAGGTCTTATCCCCCTGCTGGCTTCCCCACCGGGCACTGCGGGCTATAATAAAAACAGGGTTTATTGAGAGAAAAACCTCCACCTGTGCCTTGTGTCCCGATGGCTAGTGGAGCGGCTGCCCTTTACAGTGTGCGCGGCCGCGCTGGATCGCAATAACAGCGGGCTAAAGAGACCCCTTACCTCACCTTGTACCTGCGGCCAAGCGATACCGGAGGGCAGCGGCGAGTGTGTGTGACTGACCAGAAATACAACGAAGCCTCTGCAACCAGGGTGCGGGAGTATACAGCGCTGTGGGGGAGACATGGAGCTGCAGCAGGGGATGTCAAACTGACATCCAGCAAAGCTGCAGCCCTTGAAATCTTCAGCTTTCTTCAGAAAATAGGATTTTGGTACTTACCAGGTAAATCCTTTTCTTTGAATCCATAGGGGGCACTGGAGTACTCTTGGGATATGGACGGCTTAGCAGAAACAAAGGCACTGAATATTTAAATTTAGAACTCTCCACCCCTCCATATCTTAGAGTACCTCAGTGTACGACCTCAGTGTTTTTTTACTGAGCGAACAGGAACTATAGAGAGGTTGACAATGGAGAATTCCTATAACATAACGGACAACAACAAAGTTGACACATAACGTTACTGTCAACTAAACAGTTGACACCATAACCGATAGACCTTTATAATTTGAACCAATCGGTGAAAATGTGGTACCATAAGCTCCTCTGAGCTTAATACAACCCAGGTAAAACTGCTCTGGGTGGGCGTCCAGTGCCCCCTATGGATTCAAAGAAAAGGATTTACCTGGTAAGTACCAAAATCCTATTTTCTTTTTCATCCACTAGGGATCACTGGAGTACTCTTGGGACGTACCAAAGCTTCCCTCGTGGGCGGGAGAGCTGTTTGACACCTGTAACAGTAGGCGGCCAAAGCTAGATGCTGATGCCGCAAACGTTTCAAAACTTGTAAACGCGCACAAACGTGTGCACTGAAGACTATGTAGCCGCGTCATAGAAACTCCACGACCAGCTGGTCATGACATTCCCACAGAACCTGTGGGATGAGCTATTACTGACGTAGGCGACTGTAACTTAGCCCTAAGGTAAGCCTGACGTGTAGTCAGTTTTATCCAACTGGATAATGTCTGCTGAGAAACTGGCTAACCCCAGTTGGCAGCATCATAGAGAACAAACAACGTATCCGTATTACGAACTGTAGACGTTCGGGACATATAAACACGTAATGCGCGTACCACATTCAGAATTCTAGAATGTGCTGTCAACACAGGAAACACTATTGGTTTATTGATGTGAAAAACAAGAAATCTGAATTTGTCCGAAGTTCCGCTCTGTCATGAGGAAACCCAAATACGGTGGCTTGGAACACAAGGCACCCAAATTTGAAAACAAAACCCTTGCCGAAGCTAAGGCTAGAAGAAAAAACGTTTCCCAAGTGAGAAACTTAATCCCCATTTGTTGTAAGGGTTCAAAATATGAAAACTAAGAAATTTGAACCGAGCTTCAAGTCGCATGGCTCTGTAGGTGGGATAAATGGAGGCTGCACTCTGATGACAGCTTGTAGAAAGGTGTGTACCGACGCAATAGAGTCAAACGTCTTTGAAAATAAATTGACAACACAGATACCTGCACCCTCAGTGTAGATAAACGCAGTTCTCCATCCCACCCCGTCTGTAAAATAACAGAATACGGGTAACTTGAAAGATGATGTCGGAAACTTCTGAGCTTCACACCAACCTATATAGGCACACCAAATTCTGTAATAATAAGAATTTACTTACCGATAATTCTATTTCTCGGAGTCCGTAGTGGATGCTGGGGTTCCTGAAAGGACCATGGGGAATAGCGGCTCCGCAGGAGACAGGGCACAAAAGTAAAGCTTTTACAGGTCAGGTGGTGTGTACTGGCTCCTCCCCCTATGACCCTCCTCCAGACTCCAGTTAGGTACTGTGCCCGGACGAGCGTACACAATAAGGGAGGATTTTGAATCCCGGGTAAGACTCATACCAGCCACACCAATCACACCGTACAACTTGTGATCTAAACCCAGTTAACAGTATGATAACAGAGGAGCCTCTGAAAGATGGCTTCCTAAACAATAACCCGAATTAGTTAACAATAACTATGTACAAGTATTGCAGATAATCCGCACTTGGGATGGGCGCCCAGCATCCACTACGGACTCCGAGAAATAGAATTATCGGTAAGTAAATTCTTATTTTCTCTATCGTCCTAAGTGGATGCTGGGGTTCCTGAAAGGACCATGGGGATTATACCAAAGCTCCCAAACGGGCGGGAGAGTGCGGATGACTCTGCAGCACCGAATGAGAGAACTCCAGGTCCTCCTTTGCCAGGGTATCAAATTTGTAAAAATGTACAAACGTGTTCTCCCCTGACCACGTAGCTGCTCGGCAGAGTTGTAATGCCGAGACCCCTCGGGCAGCCGCCCAAGATGAGCCCACCTTCCTTGCGGAATGGGCCTTAACAGATTTAGGCTGTGGCAGGCCTGCCACAGAATGTACAAGTTGAATTTTGTTACAAATCCAACGAGCAATCGACTGCTTAGAAGCAGGTGCACCCAACTTGTTGGGTGCATACAGTATAAACAGCGAGTCAGATTTTCTGACTCCAGCCGTCCTTTAAATGTATATTTTTAAGGCTCTGACAACGTCCAACAACTTGGAGTCCTTCAAGTCGTCTGTAGCCGCAGGCACTACAATAGGCTGGTTCAGGTGAAACGCTGATACCACCTTAGGGAGAAAATGCGGACGCGTCCGCAGCTCTGCCCTATGTCGAATGGAAAATTAAATAAGGGCTTTTATAAAACAAAGCCGCCAGTTCAGATACTCTCCCGGCCGAAGCCAGGGCCAGTAACATAGTCACTTTCCATGTGAGATATTTCAAATCCACATTCTTTAGTGGTTCAAACCAATTGGATTTGAGGAAATCTAAAACTACATTTAGATCCCACGGTGCCACCTTAGGCACCACAGGAGGCTGTATATGCAGTACTCCTTTGATAAAAATCTGGACCTCAGGGACTGAGGCCAATTCTTTTTGGAAGAATATTGATAGGGCCGAAATTTGAACCTTAATAGATCCCAATTTGAGACCCATAGACAATCCTGATTGCAGGAAATGTAGGAAAACGACCCAGTTGAAATTCCTCCATCGGAGCACTCCGCTGCTCGCACCACGCAACATATTTTCGCCAAATACGGCGATAATGCTTCGCGGTGACTTCCTTCCTTGCCTTTATCAAGGTAGGAATGACTTCTTCTGGAATGCCTTTTCCTTTTAGGATCTGGCATTCAAACGCCATGCCGTCAAACGCAGCCGCGGTAAGTCTTGAAAAAGACAAGGACCCTGCTGAAGCAGGTCCCTTCTCAGAAGTAGAGGCCACGGATCGTCCGTGACCATCTCTTGAAGTTCCGGGTACCAAGTCCTTCTTGGCCAATCCGGAGCCACTAGTCTTACTCCTCTTTGCCGTATAATCCTCAATACCTTTGGTATGAGAGGCAGAGGAGGAAACACATATACCGACTGGTACACCCAAGGTGTTACCAGCGCGTCCACAGCTATTGCCTGCGGATCTCTTGACCTGGCGCAATACCTGTCCAGTGTTTTGTTGAGGCGAGACGCCATCATGTCCACCATTGGTTTTACCCAACGGTTTAATAGCATGTGGAAAACTTCTGGATGAAGTCCCCACTCTCCCGGGTGAAGGTCGTGTCTGCTGAGGAAGTCTGCTTCCCAGTTGTCCACGCCCGGGATGAATACTGCTGACAGTGCTATCACGTGATTCTCCGCCCAGCGAAGGATCCTGGCAGCTTCTGCCATTGCCCTCCTGCTTCTTGTGCCGCCCTGTCTGTTTACATGGGCGACTGCCGTGATGTTGTCCGACTGGATCAACACCGGTCTTCCTTGAAGCAGAGGTTCCGCCTGGCTTAGAGCATTGTAGATTGCTCTTACTTCCAGAAAGCTTATGTGAAGAGACTTTTTCAGGCTCGACCACACTCCCTGGAAATTTCTTCCCTGTGTGACTGCTCCCCAGCCTCTCAGGCTGGCATCCGTGGTCACCAGGATCCAATCCTGCATGCCGAATCTGCGGCCCTCCAATAGATGAGCCTCCTGCAACCACCACAGAAGGGATACCCTTGTCCTCGGCGACAGGGTTATCCGCAGGTGCATCTGAAGATGCGACCCTGACCATTTGTCCAACAGATCCCTTTGCATGGAATCTGCCGAAAGGGATTGCTTCGTAAGAAGCTACCATTTTTTCCCAGGACTCTTGTGCATTGATGTACAGACACCTTTCCTGGTTTTAGGAGGTTCCTGACCAGGTCAGATAACTCCTTGGCTTTTTCTTCGGGAAGAAAAACCTTTTTCTGAACTGTGTCCAGAATCATCCCCAGGAACAGCAGACGAGTTGTCGGCATTAATTGGGATTTTGGAATATTCAGAATCCATCCGTGCTGCTTTAGCACCTCTTGAGATAGTGCTAAACCCATCTCTAGCTGTTCTCTGGACCTTGCCCTTATTAGGAGATCGTCCAAGTATGGGATAATTAATACGCCTTTTCTTCGAAGAAGAAATATTATCTCGGCCATTACCTTTGTAAAGACCCGAGGTGCCGTGGACAAACCAAACGGCAGCGTCTGAAACTGATAGTGACAGTTTTGTACAACGAACCTGAGGTACCCCTGGTGTGAGGGGTAATTGGAACGTGGAGATACGCATCCTTGATGTCCAAGGATACCATAAAGTCCCCTTCTTCCAGGTTCGCTATCACTGCTCTGAGTGACTCCATCTTGAACTTGAACTTCTTTATGTACAGGTTCAAGGACTTCAGATTTAGAATAGGCCTTACCGAGCCATCCGGCTTCGGTACCACAAAAAGAGTGGAATAATACCCCTTCCCTTGTTGTAGAAGAGGTACCTTGACTATCACCTGCTGAGAATACAGCTTGTGAATGGCTTCCAAAACCGTCTCCCTTTCTGAGGGGGACGTTGGTAAAGCAGACTTCAGGAAACGGCGAGGTGGCTCTGTCTCTAATTTCAACCTGTACCCCTGAGATATTATCTGCAGGATCCAGGGATTTACCTGCGAGTGAGCCCACTGCGCGCTGTAATTCTTGAGACGACCGCCTACCGCCCCCGAGTCCGCTTGCGAAGCCCCAGCGTCATGCTGAGGCTTTTGTAGAAGCCGGGGAGGGCTTCTGTTCCTGGGAAGGAGCTGCCTGTTGCTGTCTCTTCCCTCGTCCTCTGCCTCGTGGCAGATATGAATAGCCCTTTGCTCTCTTATTTTTAAAGGAACGAAAGGGCTGCGGTTGAAAGGTCGGTGCCTTTTTCTGTTGGGGAGTGACTTGAGGTAGAAAGGTGGATTTCCCGGCCGTAGCCGTGGCCACCAAATCCGATAGACCGACCCCAAATAACTCCTCTACGCATCGCCTGTCCACTGTCGTGTCCATAAAGCTCTTCTGGCCGAAATGGACATAGCACTTACCCGTGATGCCAGTGTGCAGATATCTCTCTGTGCATCACGCATATAAAGAAATGCATCCTTTATTTGTTCTAACGACAGTAAAATATTGTCCCTGTCCAGGGTATCAATATTTTCGATCAGGGACTCTGACCAAACTACCCCAGCACTGCACATCCAGGCAGTCGCAATAGCTGGTCGTAGTATAACACCTGCATGTGTGTATATACCTTTTTGGATATTTTCCATCCTCCTATCTGATGGATCTTTAAGTGCGGCCGTCTCAGGAGAGGGTAACGCCACTTGTTTTGATAAGCGTGTTAGCGCTTTGTCCACCCTAGGAGGTGTTTCCCAGCGCTCCCTAACCTCTGGCGGGAAAGGGTATAAAGCCAATAACTTCTTTGAAATTAGCAGTTTTTTATCGGGGCACCCCACGCTTCATCACACACGTCATTTAATTCTTCTGATTCGGTAAAAACTACTGGTAGTTTTTTCACACCCCACATAATACCCTGTTTAGTGGTACCTGTAGTATCAGCTAAATGTAACATCTCCTTTATTGCCAAAATCATATAACGTGTGGCCCTACTGGAAAATACGGTTGATTCGTCACCTTCACCACCGGAATCAGTGCCTGTGTCTGGGTCTGTGTCGACCGACTGAGGCAAGGGGCGTTTTACAGCCCCTGACGGTGTTTGAGGCGCCTGGACAGGCACTAATTGAGTGTCCGGCCGCCTCATGTCGGCAAACGACTGCTTAAGCGAGTTGACGCTATCCCGTAATTCCACAAATAAAGGCATCCATTCTGGTGTCGACCCCCTAGGAGGTGACATCCTCATATTTGGCAATTGCTCCGCCTCCACACCAATAACGTCCTCATACATGTCGACACACACGAACCGACACACAGCAGACACACAGGGAATGCTCTATACGAAGACAGGACCCACTAGCCCTTTGGGGAGACAGAGGGAGAGTCTGCCAGCACACACCAAAAAGCGCTATATATGACAGGGATAGCCTTATGATTAAGTGCTCCCTTATAGCTGCTTTTATATTAATATATTGCCATTTATTTTGCCCCCCCTCTCTGTTATACCCTGTTTCTGTAGTGCAGTGCAGGGGAGAGACCTGGGAGCCTTCCTGACCAGCGGAGCTGTGACAGAAAATGGCGCCGTGTGCTGAGGAGATAGGCCCCGCCCCTTTTTCGGCGGGCTCGTCTCCCGCTATTTAGTACATTTAGGCAGGGGTAAATATCTCCATATAGCCTCTGGGGCTATATGTGAGGTATTTTTAGCCTTTTTAAAGGTTTTCATTTGCCTCCCAGGGCGCCCCCCCCCCAGCGCCCTGCACCCTCAGTGACTGCCGTGTGAAGTGTGCTGAGAGGAAAATGGCGCACAGCTGCAGTGCTGTGCGCTACCTTAAGAAGACTGCAGGAGTCTTCAGCCGCCGATTCTGGACCTCTTCTTGCTTCAGCATCTGTGAGGGGGCCGGCGGCGTGGCTCCGGTGACCATCCAGGCTGTATCTGTGATCGTCCCTCTGGAGCTTCATGTCCAGTAGCCAAGAAGCCAATCCATCCTGCACGCAGGTGAGTTCACTTCTTCTCCCCTCTGTCCCTCGTTGCAGTGATCCTGTTGCCAGCAGGAATCACTGTAAAAAAATAAAAAACCTAAGCTAAACTCTCTAAGCAGCTCTTTATGAGAGCCACCTAGAATTGCACCCTTCTCGGCCGGGCACAAAAATCTAACTGGAGTCTGGAGGAGGGTCATAGGGGGAGGAGCCAGTACACACCACCTGACCTGTAAAAGCTTTACTTTTGTGCCCTGTCTCCTGCGGAGCCGCTATTCCCCATGGTCCTTTCAGGAACCCCAGCATCCACTTAGGACGATAGAGAAAATGAGCTGCCGTAACCGGCTTCCTAGCTCGTAACATGGTTGGTATAACCGATACTGTAATGCCCTATCTCTTTTCTTAAGAGGGCGGTCTCAACCACCACCCCGTCAACCGCAGCCGCGGTACATAGGTAAATAGGGGTAAAAGAACGGTCCCTGTTGTAACAGGTTGGACGTAGTATGAGCGAGCAAGGATCGTGTGCGAGTATTCCTTGGAGATTCGAGAAGCAAGCTCTCCGAAACCCATGAGATATCACTAGTATGACTGTGACGAACGGTCTTATGATCCGTTTTAGCAACGGAGAGAGCAGCGGAAAACGGTGGACCCAGATACACGAGGCTGTTCTGGGCAATTGAGGATTCGAGCTACCTCCCGCATTGCCATGCGGCTTCTCGGTCCTCCCTGGATGTTGTGTATGCAACTCCCGTTGCGTTGTCTGACTGCTCTTGGACAGACTGAAAGCGAAGCATGTAGTGCATTGTAAATTGCACGGAGTTCCAGGACATTTATAGACCGCAATCTGTCGTGATCTGTTTTAGAAACCCTGTCGCTGACCTTTTTAACTACAACTCCTCAACCTCTGAGACTCTCGCCCAGAGTATAGACACCCTCGCCCCCCTGTGGGAAACGAGAGTGAAACCCGGCGAACTAAAGCGCTTCGAAAACACATCATTGTTCCCAATAGGCGAATACACCAATGTACCGCTAGTGTGCGTGGCTTTTGCACTAATTGTACTAGATGGTATAATCTGTTCTTTCTGGTGTAGTAGGTAAATCTCTTTGATTTACCGTATCTATACTCATACCTAGGAATTGAAGTCGTTCAGACGGAATTAGATGCGATTGTTTTTGAACTTGACACTGCAACCGTGGTGAACGTTAGTAGCGCAAGTAAGAGGAAACTCTGTTGAGACAGAGTTCTTATGAGCAGATCGTCTAAGTATGGAACGATTGTCACTGCCAGGGCTCTGAGATGAGCTATCATCACCAACATCACTTTGGTGAATACCCGAGGCGCTGACAAGAGGCCAAACGGTAGAACCTGAAACGGTTAATGGTTGTGGCGTATTGCAAAACGCAAGAACCTGTGATGCGGTGACCAAACCGGAATGGGTAAATACGCATTCTGAAGATCAAGCGCAATCATGCAATCTTGTGGCTCCAAATATGCAAATACGAACCGCAGAAATCAATTTTCAAACTGTAGTACGTGACTTGCTGATTGAGACTGCGACGGAGCCCTCCGGCTTCGGTACCCCAAACAGAGGGGAATAAGTAACCCTGACTCTGTTGGTGTACCAGGCCTGGAAATAAAAACAGCTGAAACCAGCAGAGACTGAATGGCAACCTGTCAAAACGCCTAATTTCGTCCGACAGAGGCAGTCTTGTCTTTTAACCTTTAAATAGCGGATACATCCATGAGTGGATGTCTGGAAACCCGGCAAATGTAACGTGTAAAGGCGCGCTTCCACAATTGGAAATTCGAGATGGCCTAAGAGGCCGTCAAGCCACTGGCTTGTTGACTTTAGCGCCCTGGCGTTACAAGTTGTGACTGTTTTTGTACCACAGCCTTGAAAAGACTGAAGTCTAAAGACTTTAAACGCCGGACCAAAGTATTTCCGTTTTGATACACCACAGCACCCCCCCCCGCACCCCCCCCCCCCCCCCCCCGCCTTGGCCTGATTATCAAATTTAGTACCAAACAACTTCTGGCCTTGTCGTGCTGAAACTAGCGACGATAAAAAGCGAGAATCGAGGTAACAGGCGTCAGCAGAAGCTTTACAGAGATACTCTGCAGCTTCTTATTAACGATAAGTCTAATGTGATCGTCATTGTTTCCATACATAGAGCGCCTAGTGACCCAAATATATCTTGGGTCTTTATAATGTTTGACACAGACGATTTCACCAATGGCGGATTCTCCCATTTAGATGTGGAAACGGGTAAATAGACTTAAATCTTAGTCAGATATTCTAAATAAGAAACTCATTGAAGATCTGTCTTTTATTAAATTCGACGGATTAGATGTTAGAGTCTCCTTAGTCTCTGTAAATTTGAGACATTGACTCACTGGTCATTAGCAATGTATGGTTGCCCAAACCCCGCACTATCTGACTGCTGGTCTAATGTACCCTTCTCACTCGTAGTTATCGCTGTGAGGTTTGACATAGAATTTGTCAGACTGCATTAAATGATAAGACCAGTTAAATTAACACCCTGGTACCCAAAAGGAAGTTGGACCTTTGGAAAGTCTGAGACTCCTCCGTTAGAGCTGGCGGAGTAACTTCCGAGACTCCGATCTTACCACTCCTGTCGAACGGAGTCAATTTGAATTGCCAATGCTTAACATAGGATCTGGGAATGAACATGCTTCCGGAGTGGAAACCTACAACGCAACTGAATCTGTGGTAGATTTATGTACAGACATTGTACTAAACCTTGTTTTTAGTCTGTGTTGGAGCCTTACTCCTTATACACACAGACAACACAATAGCCAAAGGCCAGACACTTGCACAACCCAGTAAAGTCTTTACTTAAGGTGTGTAATATATATATATATATATATATATATATATATATATATATATATATATATATATTTATTTATGTCGAAATACAGTTCACATGGCTAGCCTATGTGAAACCTGAACCAAAATTCCCACTAACACCCCTGCGCCTCCGTGTGGAGTAGAGATGTATGGCAGGAATGTTCTGGAATTACAAACTGGAAGAAACAGGAAACATGATTAAAATGGCCCCCATGCCATGCTTACACTGAAAATCACAGTACAGGTTACAATACCTGCTGCAGTGTTAATATAGGCTCAATAGCCTATTATACAGTGATAATCACTGTCTAGTAAACAGTAATAAACACATGCAGGTTACAATACATGCCTTCAGTGTTAATATAGGCTCAATAGCCTATTATACCCTGCATAATCACCGGCAGGTCACAATCCAGTTAATATAAACACTGCCTGCAGTTAATTTTGTATTAACATTCCTATAGATATGGCAGCCTGCTATTTCCCCTTGCAGCCGCGCTGTAATCAGCCAGGTCCCCCCCCCCCCCCCCCCCTCTCTGTACTCCCTGTAGCGCTGTGTTAGCGGTGAGCCGGGAAGCTCATTGCAGGGAGGCGAGAGACACATTCAAAGTAGCGGAGGGCGGCTGGCCGGGGCGCGTAGCTGTCGCTAGCCGAGCTGCGGCGGGTCTCCCCCTCTGGGCGCTGCACTTTCCATACAGCGCTGATGGAGCGCCTGGCGGGAGGACGGAGCGCCTGGGCCGGGAGGACGGAGCGGCTGGGCTAAGTGGCAGTGAGCGGTAGTGAGCGGGCGCACCCAACGGACCCCACACAGCGGGGCGGCAGCCTGCGCTGACCGCCCCGTTTCCCCAGCATACCTTTTGTAGGAGGTCTGCGACGGGCTTCTAAGCTCAGAGCTCTCCGGTCATAGCTGCGACGGGGCTTCTATCTGTAAGCTCCGTCCAGCTGTTTGATCACTTCTTCATGGCTATGACGGGGCTTCTTTCTGTAAGCTCCGTCCAGCTCTTTGATCACTTCTTCATGGCTGCGACGGGGCTTCTTTCTGTAAGCTCCGTCCAGCTGTTGCAGGAGCCAGTGGGCCTGTGGCTGTGAGGGTGCTCTTTGTGAGGACCGACACGCCATGCGCTGCCCGTGCAGCGGCACTATCCCGGACCCATGTTTTTCCAGAAACTGGGAAGGGATGTGCTATAGTAAAAAGTAAAAATGAAAAATTAATAAAATCTTCCACCAAGTGTGGGAAGTCCCCACAAGCCTTGTTATTGCTGTGAGCACGGAAAAAACACTGAGGTCGTACACTGAGGTACTCTGGGATATGGAGGGGTGGAGAGTTCTAAATTTAAATATTCAGTGCCTTTGTTTCTGCTAAGCCGTCCACATCCCAAGAGTACTCCAGTGACCCCTAGTGGATGAAAAAGAAAATAAGAATTTACTTACCGATAATTCTATTTCTCGTAGTCCGTAGTGGATGCTGGGAACTCCGAAAGGACCATGGGGAATAGCGGCTCTGCAGGAGACTGGGCACAAATAGAAAGCTTTAGTACTACCTGGTGTGCACTGGCTCCTCCCCCTATGACCCTCCTCCAAGCCTCAGTTAGGATACTGTGCCCGGACGAGCGTACACAATAAGGAAGGATTTTGAATCCCGGGTAAGACTCATACCAGCCACACCAATCACACCGTATAACTTGTGATCTGAACCCAGTTAACAGTATGATAACAGAGGAGCCTCTAGAAAAGATGGCTCACTACAACAATAACCCGATTTAGTTAACAATAACTATGTACAAGTATTGCAGACAATCCGCACTTGGGATGGGCGCCCAGCATCCACTACGGACTACGAGAAATAGAATTATCGGTAAGTAAATTCTTATTTTCTCTGACGTCCTAGTGGATGCTGGGGACTCCGTAAGGACCATGGGGATTATACCAAAGCTCCCAAACGGGCGGGAGAGTGCAGATGACTCTGCAGCACCGAATGAGAGAACTCCAGGTCCTCCTCAGCCAGGGTATCAAATTTGTAGAATTTAGCAAACGTGTTTGCCCCTGACCAAGTAGCTGCTCGGCAAAGTTGTAAAGCCGAGACCCCTCGGGCAGCCGCCCAAGATGAGCCCACTTTCCGTGTGGAATGGGCTTTTACAGATTTTGGCTGTGGCAGGCCTGCCACAGAATGTGCAAGCTGAATTGTACTACAAATCCAACGAGCAATAGTCTGCTTAGAAGCAGGAGCACCCAGCTTGTTGGGTGCATACAGGATAAACAGCGAGTCAGATTTTCTGACTCCAGCCGTCCTGGAAACATATATTTTCAGGGCCCTGACTACGTCCAGCAACTTGGAGTCCTCCAAGTCCCTAGTAGCCGCAGGTACCACAATAGGCTGGTTCAAGTGAAACGCTGAAACCACCTTAGGGAGAAATTGAGGACGAGTCCTCAATTCTGCCCTGTCCGTATGAAAAATTAGGTAAGGGCTTTTATATGACAAAGCCGCCAATTCTGAGACACGCCTGGCTGAAGCCAGGGCCAACAGCATTACCACTTTCCATGTGAGATATTTTAAGTCCACAGTGGTGAGTGGTTCAAACCAATGTGATTTTAGGAACCCCAAAACTACATTGAGATCCCAAGGTGCCACTGGAGGCACAAAAGGAGGCTGTATATGCAGTACCCCTTTGACAAACGTCTGAACCTCAGGAACTGAAGCCAGTTCTTTCTGGAAGAAAATCGACAGGGCCGAAATTTGAACCTTAATGGACCCTAATTTTAGGCCCATAGACAGTCCTGTTTGCAGGAAATGCAGGAAACGACCCAGTTGAAATTCCTCTGTAGGGGCCTTCCTGGCCTCGCACCACGCAACATATTTACGCCAAATACGGTGATAATGCTGCACGGTTACATCCTTCCTGGCTTTGATCAGGGTAGGGATGACTTCATCCGGAATGCCTTTTTCCTTCAGGATCCGGCGTTCAACCGCCATGCCGTCAAACGCAGCCGCGGTAAGTCTTGGAACAGACAGGGTCCCTGCTGGAGCAGGTCCCTTCTTAGAGGTAGAGGCCACGGGTCCTCTGTGAGCATCTCTTGAAGTTCCGGGTACCAAGTCCTTCTTGGCCAATCCGGAGCCACGAGTATAGTCCTTACTCCTCTCCTTCTTATGATTCTCAGTACCTTGGGTATGAGAGGCAGAGGAGGGAACACATACACTGACTGGTACACCCACGGTGTTACCAGAGCGTCCACAGCTATTGCCTGAGGGTCCCGTGACCTGGCGCAATACCCGTCTAGTTTTTTTGTTGAGGCGGGACGCCATCATGTCCACCTTTGGTTTTTCCCAACGGTTCACAATCATGTGGAAGACTTCTGGGTGAAGTCCCCACTCTCCCGGGTGGACGTCGTGTCTGCTGAGGAAGTCTGCTTCCCAGTTGTTCACTCCCGGAATGAATACTGCTGACAGTGCTATCACATGATTTTCCGCCCAGCGAAGAATCCTTGCAACTTCTGCCATTGCCCTCCTGCTTCTTGTGCCGCCCTGTCTGTTTATGTGGGCGACTGCCGTGATGTTGTCCGACTGGATCAACACCGGCTGACCCTGAAGCAGAGGCCTTGCTAGGCTTAGAGCATTGTAAATGGCTCTTAGCTCCAGTATATTTATGTGAAGTGTTGTCTCCAGGCTTGACCACAAGCCCTGGAAATTTCTTCCTTGTGTGACTGCTCCCCAGCCTCTCAGGCTGGCATCCGTGGTCACCAGGACCCAGTCCTGAATGCCGAATCTGCGGCCCTCTAGAAGATGAGCACTCTGCAACCACCACAGAAGAGACACCCTTGTCCTTGGGGACAGGGTTATCCGCTGATGCATCTGAAGATGCGATCCGTCTGACCAGTTCGGATAACTCCCTGGCTTTCTCCTCCGGAAGGAACACCTTTTTCTGGACTGTGTCCAGAATCATCCCTAGGAACAGAAGACGTGTTGTCGGAATCAGCTGCGATTTTGGGATATTTAGAATCCAGCCGTGCTGCCGTAGCACTACTTGAGATAGGGCTACTCCGACTACTAACTGTTCTCTGGATCTTGCTCTTATCAGGAGATCGTCCAAGTAAGGGATAATTAAAACGCCTTTTCTTCGAAGAATCATTTCGGCCATTACCTTGGTAAAGACCCGGGGTGCCGTGGATAATCCAAACGGCAGCGTCTGAAACTGATAGTGACAGTTTTGTACCACAAACCTGAGGTACCCTTGATGAGAAGGGTAAATGGGGACATGGAGGTAGGCATCTTTGATGTCCAGAGACACCATATAGTCCCCCTCTTCCAGGTTCGCGATCACTGCCCTGAGTGACTCCATCTTGAATTTGAACCTCTGTATGTAAGTGTTCAAAGACTTCAGATTTAAAATTGGTCTCACCGAGCCGTCCGGCTTCGGTACCACAAACAGCGTGGAATAATACCCCTTCCCTTGTTGCAGGAGGGGTACCTTGATTATCACCTGCTGGGAATACAGCTTGTGAACTGCCTCCAATACTGCCTCCCTGTCGGAGGGAGACGTTGGTAAAGCAGACTTCAGGAACCGGCGAGGGGCAGACGTCTCGAACTCCAATTTGTACCCCTGAGATACTACTTGAAGGATCCAGGGGTCCACTTGCGAGTGAGCCCACTGTGCGCTGAAATTCTTGAGACGGGCCCCCACGGTGCCTGAGTCCGCTTGTAAGGCCCCAGCGTCATGCTGAGGACTTGGCAGAAGCGGGAGAGGGCTTTTGTTCCTGGGAATTGGCTGTCTGTTGCAGTCTTTTTCCCCTTCCTCTGCCCCGGGGCAGAAAAGAGGAACCTTTTGCCCGCTTGCCCTTATGGGGACGAAAGGACTGAGCCCGATAAGACGGCGTCTTTTTATGCTGAGAGGCGACCTGGGGTAAAAATTTGGATTTCCCAGCAGTTGCCGTGGCCACCAGGTCCGATAGACCGACCCCAAATAACTCCTCCCCTTTATAAGGCAATATTTCCATATGCCGTTTAGAATCCGCATCACCTGACCACTGTCGCGTCCATAACCCTCTTCTGGCAGAAATGGACAGCGCACTCACTCTTGATGCCAGAGTGCAAATATCTCTCTGTGCATCTCGCATATATAGAAATGCATCTTTTAAATGCTCTATAGTCAACAATATACTGTCCCTATCCAGGGTATCAATATTTTCAGTCAGGGAATCCGACCAAGCCACCCCAGCGCTGCACATCCAGGCTGAGGCGATTGCTGGTCGCAGTATAACACCAGAGTATGTGTGTATATACTTTTTATGATATTCTCCAGTTTTCTGTCACCTGGTTCCTTGAGGGCGGCCGTATCAGGAGACTGTAACGCCACTTGTTTTGATAAGCGTGTGAGTGCTTTATCCACTCTAGGGGGTGTTTCCCAACGCACCCTAACCTCTGGCGGGAAAGGGTATAATGCCAATAACTTTTTAGAAATTCTCAGTTTTTTATCGGGGGAAACCCACGCTTCATCACACACCTCATTTAATTCATCTGATTCAGGAAAAACTACGGGTAGTTTTTTCACACCCCACATAATACCCTTTTTAGTGGTACTTGCAGTATCAGAAAAGTTTAAAACCTCTCTCATTGCCGTGATCATGTAACGTGTGGCCCTACTGGAAGTCACGTTTGTCTCCTCACCGTCGACACTGGAGTCAGTATCCGTGTCGACGTCTGTATCTACCATCTGAGGTAACGGCCGTTTTAGAGCCCCTGATTGTTTCTGAGACGCCTGGACAGGGACTAGCTAATTAGCCGGCTGTCTCATGTCATCAACTGTCTTTTGTAAAGAGCTGACATTGTCACGTAAATCCTTCCATAAAGCCATCTACTCAGGTGTCGACTCCCTAGGGGGTGACATCTCTATTATAGGCAATTGCTCCGCCTCCACATCATTTTCCTCCTCATACATGTCGACACAAACGTACCGACACAGCACACGCACAGGGAATGCTCTGATAGAGGACAGGACCCCACTAGCCCTTTGGGGAGACAGAGGGAGAGTATGCCAGCACACACCAGAGCGCTATATTATATATATATATATATATATATATATATATATATATATATATATATATATATATAGGGACAACCTTATATAAGTGTTTCTCCCTTTATAGCTGCTGTATTGTTAATATCCCGCCAATTAGTGCCCCCCTCTCTTTTTTACCCTGTTTCTGTAGTGCAGGACTGCAGGGGAAAGTCAGGGAGACGTCCTTCCAGCGGAGCTGTGAGGGAAAATGGCGCCTGTGTGCTGAGGAGATAGGCCGCCGAGAAGGGTGCGGAGCCTTTCTCCCGCTTTTTGTGGAAATCTGGCAGGGGTTAAAATTCATCCATATAGCCCAGGGGGCTATATGTGATGCATTTTCGCCAGCCAAGGTGTTTCTATTGCTGCTCAGGGCGCCCCCCCCTAGCGCCCTGCACCCTCAGTGACCGGAGTGTGAAGTGTGCTGAGAAGCAATGGCGCACAGCTGCAGTGCTGTGCGCTACCTTGTGGAAGACAGGATGTCTTCTGCCGCCGATTTTCCGGACCTGTTCTTGCTTCTGGCTCTGTAAGGGGGCCGGCGGCGCGGCTCTGGGACCGAGCTCCAAGGCTGGGCCTGTGATCGGTCCCTCTGGAGCTAATGGTGTCCAGTAGCCTAAGAAGCCCAATCCACTCTGCACGCAGGTGAGTTCGCTTCTTCTCCCCTTAGTCCCTCGATGCAGTGAGCCTGTTGCCAGCAGGTCTCACTGAAAATAAAAAACCTAAACTAAAACTTTCACTAAGAAGCTCAGGAGAGCCCCTAGTGTGCACCCTTCTCGTTCGGGCACAAAAATCTGAGGCTTGGAGGAGGGTCATAGGGGGAGGAGCCAGTGCACACCAGGTAGTACTAAAGCTTTCTATTTGTGCCCAGTCTCCTGCGGAGCCGCTATTCCCCATGGTCCTTACGGAGTTCCCAGCATCCACTAGGACGTCAGAGAAATTAGCTTATAATATGGGCTGCAGGAGCAGCCCTCCTGTTAATTTCCTGCTTACTGCATGGCACCAACTTACAAACTGAGCTCCTGTGCACGGAGGCGGGGTGATATAGGAGGCGGCACTATGCATCTTGGGAAGAAGGTCAAAGCTTTGAGCCTGTTGGTGCCTAGGATCAAGATCCTACTCTGCACCCCCGATGTTAAATCATTGTATACCCCGCAGCAGAAAAGTAGTCTGTAATTGGTGTAATTATGTTATGCTGGTGTATTTGTTCCTTAACTAAAATGGGGCCATTGGTTGTTAGTAAAAATGGAAAAGATACTGGTGCCGGCTGTTATTTCATGGACAGTTAGACCAATGCTTTTCTTAAAAAATGCACAAATAATTTATTACACATTCAAAAAAAGAAAATTTGTTCAACTCATAACTGGATGAACCAAAGCAATTCCTAAAATTGCTAAAGAAGTTAGTTAAAATAGGGTACCACTGGTTGTCCCTTCTAAATGCAATGTACACATATAACCAACTAGGACTCTTATTCCACAAAGCTCACAAGTTCAATTGATGAATGGATGGTATACCAGACTTGTTCCGGAGAAGTCCCCTAGGTATCTCCTTGGAACGAAGATCCACATAGCAAACAGGGATGAATCCGGGTCTGTGAAGAAACTTGTGTTGGAATTTTAACCAATAGGAGCAAGAGTGTCCATAGATGATATCGGAAGTGTGGAAGACGTGATACCGCACTTGTGGTCCTATAGAATAGAGCTACCATAGTGGTACCCCATTTAAACTAACTCCTTTAGCATTTTTAGCAATTGCTTTGGTTCATCCAGTTATGAGTTGAACACATTTTCTTTATGAATGTGTAAGAAATTTGTGCATTTTTTTAAGAAAAGCATTGGTCTACCTGTCCATTACTATATGAAAAAACAGCCGGCGCCAGTATCTTTTCCATTTTTATCTTTATATACCTAGAAGGGAATTGACCTCCCTATACAGGCTGTCGTTGACAGCGCACTCTCCCTTTTTTTCTCTTCTCCATTGGTTGTTAGGTCTGCCCCTATGTTGTCAAGAATGATGGGCAGGACCTATGGATGTTATTGCAAACAGGAAATGGTGGGGAAAGCATACTTTTACACCTGGGAATCTTTAGATGTATACACATACATCTTGGGTTGTCCCCAAGGAAAGTTTGTAATGAACTGAAAGATCAGAAAACAAATAGGCTGTGCTATTATGCAATAACTGAAGACTCCGACTGCTGCCATTACAAGTTGCACAAATATTTTTATTTGGGGAAGATAGCACCAAATTTCTGAAGTGTTGATAATTTCATGCTCATGTGGTGGTATTCAACTGTTTTGTCGCTGGCAGCCAGTAGATGGCGCCCAACGGAGCTATTCAATTGTTGCTCAGTTTGGGCGCAATTGGCTGCCAGCCTAGAGGTGGCAAGCTGATATGAGCAAAAAGTGACCATATTAAGCGCTGAAATGAAAAAAACAAACTGAACTGCTCCGTGCGACCTCCTGTCACTTTAGATGGGAGCTCGGGTGTGTAAAACAATTGAATTTCCCCACCCCCCCAAAAAAATAAAAAAAATGTATACACAGAATACATACATACACTACTTTTATTTGTAAAGCCGTATTTTATACCGCATTGCCTATTGCATACACTTTTTTCTTATTTCACCTAAATTACCTGGAGGTCCTCTGTTAAATTGTGGTGGCATATTAAGCATTGGGTTCGGCGGCACAAAGCCCGGTGGCACGAAGCCCGGTGGCACGAAGTTCGGCGGCACGAAGCCCGGCGGCACAAAGCCCGGCGGCACAAAGCTCGGCGGCACAAAGCCTGGGGGCACAAAGCCTGGGGGCACAAAGCCCGGCGGCACAAAGCCCGGCGGCACAAAGCTCGGCGGCACAAAGCTCGGCGGCACAAAGCCCAGCGGCCCAGGGTTCTGAAAGGTCCTCCTCTCTCCAGAAACATTTTGCATTTGTGACATGGCCACATCCTTTGCCCTGGCATCTCTGACAGGAAAGCGCTAAAAATAGAAGCAAGAGATAACAAATTATTAGTATGCACAAGACTGAAGACTAATGACAGGGTGTATTGTAGAAAATAAGAATTTACTTACCGATAATTCTATTTCTCGGAGTCCGTAGTGGATGCTGGGGTTCCTGAAAGGACCATGGGGAATAGCGGCTCCGCAGGAGACAGGGCACAAAAAGTAAAGCTTTTCCAGATCAGGTGGTGTGCACTGGCTCCTCCCCCTATGACCCTCCTCCAGACTCCAGTTAGGTACTGTGCCCGGACGAGCGTACACAATAAGGGAGGATTTTGAATCCCGGGTAAGACTCATACCAGCCACACCAATCACACCGTACAACTTGTGATCTAAACCCAGTTAACAGTATGATAACAGAGGAGCCTCTGAAAGATGGCTCCCTAAACAATAACCCGAATTAGTTAACAATAACTATGTACAAGTATTGCAGATAATCCGCACTTGGGATGGGCGCCCAGCATCCACTACGGACTCCGAGAAATAGAATTATCGGTAAGTAAATTCTTATTTTCTCTATCGTCCTAGTGGATGCTGGGGTTCCTGAAAGGACCATGGGGATTATACCAAAGCTCCCAAACGGGCGGGAGAGTGCGGATGACTCTGCAGCACCGAATGAGAGAACTCCAGGTCCTCTTTTGCCAGGGTATCAAATTTGTAGAATTTTACAAACGTGTTCTCCCCTGACCACGTAGCTGCTCGGCAGAGTTGTAATGCCGAGACCCCTCGGGCAGCCGCCCAAGATGAGCCCACCTTCCTTGTGGAATGGGCCTTAACAGATTTAGGCTGTGGCAGGCCTGCCACAGAATGTGCAAGTTGAATTGTGTTACAAATCCAACGAGCAATCGACTGCTTAGAAGCAGGCGCACCCAACTTGTTGGGTGCATACAGTATAAACAGCGAGTCAGATTTTCTGACTCCAGCCGTCCTTGAAATGTATATTTTTAAAGCTCTGACAACGTCCAACAACTTGGAGTCCTCCAAGTTGCTTGTAGCCGCAGGCACTACAATAGGCTGGTTCAGGTGAAACGCTGATACCACCTTAGGGAGAAAATGCGGACGCGTCCGCAGCTCTGCCCTATCCGAATGGAAAATTAAATAAGGGCTTTTATAAGATAAAGCCGCCAGTTCAGATACTCTCCTGGCGGAAGCCAGGGCCAGTAACATAGTCACTTTCCATGTGAGATATTTCAAATCCACATTTTTTAGTGGTTCAAACCAATGGGATTTGAGGAAATCTAAAACTACATTTAGATCCCACGGTGCCACCGGAGGCACCACAGGAGGCTGTATATGCAGTACTCCTTTGACAAAAGTCTGGACCTCAGGGACTGAGGCCAATTCTTTTTGGAAGAATATTGACAGGGCCGAAATTTGAACCTTAATAGATCCCAATTTGAGACCCATAGACAATCCTGATTGCAGGAAATGTAGGAAACGACCCAGTTGAAATTCCTCCGTCGGAGCACTCCGATCCTCGCACCACGCAACATATTTCCGCCAAATGCGGTGATAATGCTTCGCGGTGACTTCCTTTCTTGCCTTAATCAAGGTAGGAATGACTTCTTCTGGAATGCCTTTTCCTTTTAGGATCTGGCGTTCAACCGCCATGCCGTCAAACGCAGCCGCGGTAAGTCTTGAAAGAGGCAGGGACCCTGTTGAAGCAGGTCCCTTCTCAGAGGTAGAGGCCACGGATCGTCCGTGACAATCTCTTGAAGTTCCGGGTACCAAGACCTTCTTGGCCAATCCGGAGCCACTAGTATCGTTCTTACTCCGCTTTGCCGTATGATTCTCAATACCTTTGGTATGAGAGGCAGAGGAGGAAACACATACACCGACTGGTACACCCAAGGTGTTACCAGCGCGTCCACAGCTATTGCCTGCGGATCTCTTGACCTGGCGCAATACCTGTCCAGTTTTTTGTTGAGGCGAGACGCCATCATGTCCACCATTGGTCTTTCCCAACGGTTTATTAGCATGTGGAAAACTTCTGGATGAAGTCCCCACTCTCCCGGGTGAAGATCGTGTCTGCTGAGGAAGTCTGCTTCCCAGTTGTCCACGCCCGGGATGAACACTGCTGACAGTGCTATCACGTGATTCTCCGCCCAGCGAAGGATCCTGGCAGCTTCTGCCATTGCACTCTTGCTTCTTGTGCCGCCCTGTCTGTTTACATGGGCGACTGCCGTGATGTTGTCCGACTGGATCAACACCGGTCTTCCTTGAAGCAGAGGTTCCGCCTGGCTTAGAGCATTGTAGATTGCTCTTAGTTCCAGAATGTTTATGTGAAGAGACTTTTCCAGGCTCGACCACACTCCCTGGAAGTTTCTTCCTTGTGTGACTGCTCCCCAGCCTCTCAGGCTGGCGTCCGTGGTCACCAGGATCCAATCCTGTATGCCGAATCTGCGGCCCTCCAATAGATGAGCCCTCTGCATCCACCACAGAAGAGATACCCTTGTCCTTGGAGACAGGGTTATCCGCAGGTGCATCTGAAGATGCGACCCTGACCATTTGTCCAACAGATCCCTTTGGAAAATTCTTGCATGGAATCTGCCGAATGGAATTGCTTCGTAAGAAGCCACCATTTTTCCCAGGACTCTTGTGCATTGATGCACAGACACCTTTCCTGGTTTTAGAAGGTTCCTGACCAGGTCGGATAACTCCTTGGCTTTTTCCTCGGGAAGAAAAACCTTTTTCTGAACCGTGTCCAGAATCATCCCTAGGAACAGCAGACGAGTTGTCGGCATTAATTGGGATTTTGGAATATTCAGAATCCATCCGTGCTGCTTTAGCACCTCTTGAGATAGTGCTAATCCCATCTCTAGCTGTTCTCTGGACCTTGCCCTTATTAGGAGATCGTCCAAGTATGGGATAATTAATACGCCTTTTCTTCGAAGAAGAATCATCATCTCGGCCATTACCTTTGTAAAGACCCGAGGTGCCGTGGACAAACCAAACGGCAGCGTCTGAAACTGATAGTGACAGTTTTGTACAACGAACCTGAGGTACCCCTGGTGTGAGGGGTAAATTGGAACGTGGAGATACGCATCCTTGATGTCCAAGGATACCATAAAGTCCCCTTCTTCCAGGTTCGCTATCACTGCTCTGAGTGACTCCATCTTGAACTTGAACTTCTTTATGTACAGGTTCAAGGACTTCAGATTTAGAATAGGCCTTACCGAGCCATCCGGCTTCGGTACCACAAATAGAGTGGAATAATACCCCTTCCCTTGTTGTAGAAGAGGTACCTTGACTATCACCTGCTGAGAGTACAGCTTGTGAATGGCTTCCAAAACCGTCTCCCTTTCGGAGGGGGACGTTGGTAAAGCAGACTTCAGGAAACGGCGAGGTGGATCTGTCTCTAATTCCAACCTGTACCCCTGAGATATTATCTGCAGGATCCAGGGATCTACCTGCGAGTGAGCCCACTGCGCGCTGTAATTTTTGAGACGACCGCCCACCGTCCCCGAGTCCGCTTGAGAAGCCCCAGCGTCATGCTGAGGCTTTTGTAGAAGCCGGGGAGGGCTTCTGTTCCTGGGAAGGAGCTGCCTGTTGCTGTCTCTTCCCTCGACCTCTGCCTCGTGGCAGATATGAATAGCCCTTTGCTCTCTTATTTTTAAAGGAACGAAAGGGCTGCGGTTGAAAAGTCGGTGCCTTTTTCTGTTGGGGAGTGACTTGAGGTAGAAAGGTGGATTTCCCGGCTGTAGCCGTGGCCACCAAATCTGATAGACCGACTCCAAATAACTCCTCCCCTTTATACGGCAAAACTTCCATATGCCGTTTTGAATCCGCATCGCCTGTCCACTGTCGCGTCCATAAAGCTCTTCTGGCCGAAATGGACATAGCACTTACCCGTGATGCCAGTGTGCAGATATCCCTCTGTGCATCACGCATATAAAGAAATGCATCCTTTATTTGTTCTAACGACAGTAAAATATTGTCCCTGTCCAGGGTATCAATATTTTCAATCAGGGACTCTGACCAAACTACCCCAGCACTGCACATCCAGGCAGTCGCTATAGCTGGTCGTAGTATAACACCTGCATGTGTGTATATACTTTTTTGGATATTTTCCATCCTCCTATCTGATGGATCTTTAAGTGCGGCCGTCTCAGGAGAGGGTAACGCCACTTGTTTAGATAAGCGTGTTAGCGCCTTGTCCACCCTAGGAGGTGTTTCCCAGCGCTCCCTAACCTCTGGCGGGAAAGGGTATAATGCCAATAATTTCTTTGAAATTATCAGCTTTTTATCAGGGGCAACCCACGCTTCATCACACACGTCATTTAATTCTTCTGATTCAGGAAAAACTATAGGTAGTTTTTTCACACCCCACATAATACCCTGTTTAGTGGTACCTGTAGTATCAGCTAAATGTAACGCCTCCTTCATTGCCAAAATCATATAACGTGTGGCCCTACTGGAAAATACGGTTGATTCGTCACCGTCACCACCCAAATAAAGGCATCCATTCTGGTGTCGACCCCCTAGGAGGTGACATCCCCATATTTGGCAATTGCTCCGCCTCCACACCAATATCGTCCTCATACATGTCGACACACACGTACCGACACACAGCAGACACACAGGGAATGCTCTACACGAAGACAGGACCCACTAGCCCTTTGGGGAGACAGAGGGAGAGTCTGCCAGCACACACCAAAAAAAAAAAGCGCTATATATGACAGGGATAGCCTTATAATAAGTGCTCCCTTATAGCTGCTTTATATATATCAAAATATTGCCATTAAATTTGCCCCCCCTCTCTGTTTTACCCTGTTTCTGTAGTGCAGTGCAGGGGAGAGACCTGGGAGCCGTCCTGACCAGCGGAGCTGTGAGAGGAAATGGCGCCGTGTGCTGAGGAGATAGGCCCCGCCCCTTTTCCGGCGGGCTCGTCTCCCGCTATTTTGTGAATCCAGGCAGGGGTTAAATATCTCCATATAGCCTCTGGGGGCTATATGTGAGGTATTTTTAGCCTTTTAATAGGTTTTCATTTGCCTCCCAGGGCGCCCCCCCCCAGCGCCCTGCACCCTCAGTGACTGCGTGTGAAGTGTGCTGAGAGGAAAATGGCGCACAGCTGCAGTGCTGTGCGCTACCTTTAGAAGACTGCAGGAGTCTTCAGCCGCCGATTCTGGACCTCTTCTTACTTCAGCATCTGCAAGGGGGCCGGCGGCGCGGCTCCGGTGACCATCCAGGCTGTACCTGTGATCGTCCCTCTGGAGCTGATGTCCAGTAGCCAAGAAGCCAATCCATCCTGCACGCAGGTGAGTTCACTTCTTCTCCCCTCTGTCCCTCGTTGCAGTGATCCTGTTGCCAGCAGGAATCACTGTAAAATAAAAAACCTAAGCTAAACTTTCTCTAAGCAGCTCTTTATGAGAGCCACCTAGAATTGCACCCTTCTCGGCCGGGCACAAAAATCTAACTGGAGTCTGGAGGAGGGTCATAGGGGGAGGAGCCAGTGCACACCACCTGATCTGGAAAAGCTTTACTTTTTGTGCCCTGTCTCCTGCGGAGCCGCTATTCCCCATGGTCCTTTCAGGAACCCCAGCATCCACTAGGACGATAGAGAAACATGTTAAACAGTGTAAAACTAAATGCCTGTTAAGACTGTTCATTTAACACAAAAGACAAGATGTAGGAAACTATCTGAATGCCACGTGTAATGTTAATGGAACAGACTTCATATTTGTAACATGTTATATGCAGAGTATAGATGTAAAGGATCGCTTATTATTTGAAGCATTTAATACCAGAATGTACAGTAAGCACTGGTTCCCTGAATGCCCCATAATGCACAATGCAGTGATCTGCACTAGATGTTTGTGTGTAATGTGTATACCCATAGCAGGGTATATTGTTCCAAGTTTAGCAAACACAATTTCATTGTTGAGCAAATGGGTTTTAAAGAAAAAACTAGAACCTGGGAGTATTTGGGATTGTGGCTGCTTTGAGGGCAATCCATGCTGTGATATTAGCAAATTGCAGCATGTGAGCACATTGTAATTGTGGCCATATGAGGAATATGTTGTTAATAGCAACATTTTTAATGCAGTTAATGCAACAGTCAACTAGTATTAAAATTGTATTTTAGTGATAGCACATCTTTAATTGAATCAGAAAAATACCACACATTAGGTGAACAGGCACATTTAAAGCTATATACACACATTTTTCATAAACCAGAATAGCAAGCAAACAAACGCTAATTTTACAACAGCACGTTAAAAATCCTATGTATAGATGTGTCCTCATACATCCAGCCTCAATACGCTTAGCTGCGCAAATGGTCTGTATACTGAGCAGAAACACAACTTGAATTGGAAAAAAAGCTTGCAGCTCCCTCATTGTAGCACTTTGTGTAGTGTCTCAGTCACACACAGATATACAAGTCTTATATCAAATTAATCAGCACAATCTCCTCATGCAACTAAGATGCATTTTCAAGCAAAATAAAGATGGCCAATGCTAGAAGATTCTCACATGACCTGGAGTGCCAAGAGGGGCTGTTTTGCGTGACTGCAGCAAAGATGTATGAGGACACATCTGTATCTCATCAGATACTTATTTATCATCAAGGAGGGATGTTTACCTGCTCCAATTAAACACAAATATAAATGTATGCAACTTTGAAAGGGCTCAGACTTTAGATCGTCATTAAGGTGGTATTTTAAGACATTTCAAGCAGTAATCCAAATACAAAGATGTATTGAAAACACAATACCAAGGATAAACTTACAGCCCCTTCTTTCATCCTGTACGAACATACCTTTATGTCAGATGTCAGCTTGCTTGTGAGCCCCGTGACAGTCACTGCTTCACCATCATGGTCAATCTCAAATGATTCCTGCATAAAAAAACAGATCAGATTTACTACTTTAAAAACAATGAATGAGGTAAAAAAAAAAGTTTTCTTTTACAGATTATTTATCCTCAAAATTATAGAAAACCAAAAAGGAGTGAATCGGATGCTCCTGCATGAAGGCAAACGATGGAAGCTTAAAACACCACATTTACACAGAATAATCAGCGCTACGAGCTGGGGGAGATAAATAATCACAAACACGTGTTCAACCCGGCTAGCTACCCGGGTAGGATTCCTGGCTCACTTGATCCTGGAATTTGCCGGGGGACCCGTTTCCACTAGGGAAAAACACGGGTAAATGCGCGCCACCGCAAGTTTACCCGTGTTTTAAGGAGCTAGTGGAAAAAGGGGTATCAGTGTCTTTCCAGCTTCCATAAAACATATTGCACTATTGCCTAATCTTCTATATCTTCTCTGAAATGTAATTTCCATTTACTGTAGGATTGACTCGTGGCTGTCTGGAGATTGTTCAACCTGTTTTTGTGCCCATTGAAGAGAACCAGTACGGTACATGCACCAAAACTGTTGGGCCCTGGATAAGTAATATAGAAGTAGCAAAACATGGGAGTGAAGCATTAGCCCTGGTATAAAACTTTTTGAATAAAAACATTAGTTTTTTTTAGTGTAATCGTCTGGTTATTTTTAGTTTTTTTTCTAAGAAGTCACAGCACTAAATTAAAAAACAAAAAAAACTGTTTTTGTTTTATAAACCATTTGTTTTATACCTGACAACATAAAATATGAATGCATAAGCAGCACCAAAGAAAAGCCCCACACTCCCAGGGAACTTAAACTAAACTCCGGCTGGTGCAAGAAAGAATAGCAGCAGCTATGGACAAGCTTTAGAATTTTTTAAACACCAACTTCCCAGTATTTGCTACACTAGACCAACATTCCCCATTTCCTACGTCTGGATGAAAAACAGACTGGAAACCAGTGATGATTTAGGTTGTAGACAGAATGCAGAATATTTGCATATTTTAACAAAATAAATATACTATCAAACTTATAATTATTCATACCAAATATTCCAGAGCTTTATTCATTCTTGTTTGACTTTGCTGTAGAAAAACAAAACATAAAAAATATTAATGTAAATTTACTGCTAGAACACACACACAAAAAAAGTGCTTGAACTGTATATAAAAGGAGATTTTTAAATACTTCTATTCTCTGAATCAGGCTGGTTGGTACTGGCCCATGGGTTCTAGGTTGGGACTGCGGAGTTGGCACTTAAATAAAATAAAAAAAAGCTTTAAGACCTGGATGAAATATCAGAAAAGAAGGGCGACACAACAGTGCCCCTAAATCTGATACTCTTCTAGCTGAAGCAATAGCCAAAAGAAAAAGCACTTTAGCCGACCACCATTTCAGATCCACATGATTCAGTGGTTCAAATGGGGCAACCTGAAGTGGCCTGAGAACTATTTCTAAGTCCCAGGGAGCTGTGGGTTGAACAAAAGGAGGTTGAATGAAGCATTCCCTGGATAAAAGAGTGAACATCCTGAAGGTCTGCAATTTTCTTTTGAAACCATACAGATAATGCTGACACTTGAATCTTCAATGAAGCTATGCAGAGACCCCTGTCCATTCCTGCTTGAGGGAAAGCTAGAATTCTAGAAACTATGAAAGAGTTTGGGTCAAAACCATTGGCAGAGCACCACTGAAAATATAAATGCCAAACACAGTAACAGATGCGAGCAGACGATGGCTTTCTTGCTTTAAGCATCGTCTGAATTACCTCTTGTGAAAAACCTTTTGCTTATAAGATGGATGTTTAAAGAGCCATGCCGTCAAAGACAGTCGATCCAGATGTTTGTAGAGAAAGGGACCCTTGAAACAGCAGATTTGGACACTGAGGTAGTATGAATGGAGCGTCCACAGACAGCCTGGGCAGATCTGTGTACCAGTTTCTTCTGGGCTATGCCGGAGCTATTAGTATCATGGCGACCCCTTCCTGTTTGAATTTTAAAATTACTCTGGGTACCAGAGAGATTGGTGGAAACACGCAAGCCAAATGAAAATTCCATCCCACTCACAGAGCATCCATGAAGATTGCTTTTGGATCCTTTGCCCTTGACCCGTATGCGGGAACTTTGTTGTTCTGAAGGGATGCCATGAGATCTACCTTCGGCAGTCCCCACTTGTTTACCAGAATCTGGAAGACAAGTGCGTGTAAGGCCCATTCGCTTGCAAGAATGTCGTGCCTGCTGAGAAAGTCCGCTTCCCAATTTAGGACTACTGGTATGAAAACTGCTGACACTGTTGGATGATGACGTTCCGCCCACTATAATGTGCTGCTTACCTCCTTAATTGCCATTTGACTTTGAGTGCCTCTTTGGAGACTTGAGGTGTACAAATCTCAATCGGTTTGCCATGAAGAATTTCTTTTGACTGGGTGAGTACCATGTATATGGCCCGATACCCCAGAATACGGATTGGCAGACCACCTTCTTCCTTGGTCCAGCGTCTCTGGGACGAGTACTCTTCCGTCAGGGCTCCCCAGCCCTGAAGATTTGCGTCTGTTGTCAGAACCTCCTAGTCTGAAATCCAAAAAGGTCGACCTTTGTCCAGATGGGCGGTTTGTAGCCACCAGGCTAATAAAAAACGCACTGCCTGAGGAAGAATTGTCTGCATTTTTATTGTCTGATGCGGTCCATTCCATTTGGAGAGGATCAGATGTTGAAAGGCTCTTGAATGAAATTGAGCATACTCTACCATGTCGAATGTCAAGGCCATTATTCCCAGAACTCACATTGCTGCCTGGATGGATACTCTCCGACTGTGTAGCTAATATCTGAACCCTCGTCTGCAATGTAGTTACTTTGTTCAGAGGCAGAAATATTCTCTGAATACTGGTGTCCAATACAGCAACCAGATGAGTCATCCTTTGTGATGAAACTAAGGAGGACTTTGCCCAATTTATAAGCCATCCATGATTCTGTAGGCAGGCTATAGTCATTTGAAGATGGCGTTGCAGAATTTCCTGATTGAGCCAGGATAAGCAAGTCGTCTAGATATGGGGAAATCCTTATTCCCTGACAACGAAGATGAGCTGCTATCACCACCATGATCTTGGTAAATATCCTTGGAGCTGTGGCCAGTCTAAAAGGTAGAGCCTGAAACTGGAAATGCTGTTGAAAGATAACAAACCTGA
>NC_086448.1:441342522-441367522 GCF_028390025.1 Pseudophryne corroboree | reverse complement strand
GGATAACCACCCACAAACCCATAAAAATGGATGAGACCGCACTCCAGTTTTTTATCTAATTGGTCCCTGAAGGACACTGAGACCTGAACCGGAAGAGCAGTGTGCTTAGCTAAACCTGCCACTTGAAGATGATAGAGACACGCAAACTTACTAGGAACAGAATTCTTCTTAGCTGGTTTCTTCCAACCCACTTCGATGACAACCGTGAACTACAAAAAAAGCAGGAAAAACAATTCTTGTGGCACACTTAAAAAGGACCCCCCACTTTAGAGTCTACATCTAAGCAGTCCAGGTTCTGCCTAACTACAGCAATGAGATCAGCCACGCCTTGGCCCGATGAAGACACCATGTTCTCACCATCCAGAAAAGCAACCTCATTCAGAAGTTGATTATCCTCCTCTGAAACCTCTAACAGACACCTGGAAAAAGGAAAACTTTTACAAGCCCTGCACTGCTTAGGATCCTCCCACAAAAAAAAGTTCCAAACTGTTGGAAACTTTCTGAAATTCTGACGCCGTATGCACAGAAAGCAAACCGCTGAGGAGCTGAAGAGAACTGTGCTCTTCCGATTAGAATCCCAGAGGAAGACAACGTGCAGTCTGCTTCAGGGAACTACGCAGCAAATTGGACTGAACCAGTAGCTGCAGTTATGCAGGGGAAGACCACAGCTGCAGGCTCCGCACTCTTCACGCTGTGCTTCACTCTCATCTAGACAAGCGTTACTCCACCCCTCTGTGTAGAAACCGCTTGGTATAGCCCATGAAGACTGGCTATCTGATGAACAGAACATCCCCTTCAAGGGAGCCACCGCATAGTAAGACCCTGCAAAATGGCAGCCACAGCCTGTTAAATGCTTTAAATGCTGTGGCCCTCATCCTCTAAAAGGGTGAATATACACACACCATACCTGTTTTCAGGTAGTCTAAGTAAAAATAGAAAAACAAACTAAACTAACTACAAAGGGCTGCCTAGCAGCACCACTAAAATAAGCCCTTCTCTGAAGGCACCTAAAGAACACTGGCATGCAGGGGAGGACCTTAGGACTTAAAGCTACAGTTTAATTCTACTTAAGTGCCAGCTCCGCAGTTGCAGCCTACAACCCAAGGTCCAATGTCGCTAGCCTTGATGTAGGAGAAATACAGGACGCACCCCTTAGTGATAAAGCATGATTCATATTGTCAGATACAAAAAGATATAGCCATTTCTATAACGAATGGTAGATAACAGTGGCAAGTGAAACCTAGCAAGTAAAAGAAACTTATATAGGGTGAGCTTCTCCTCGTATCAGCAGGAGGCTGTTTGGCCTTGTAGGAGATGATACATACCAAACACTCCTTCCACCATGTGGGGGTGGGAGAGATTTGCAGCAAACATGGGTACGGTTATATAATATATACAAGTGATTGATGCAGAGCTGAAATATTGTACATCTTAATCCCTCTATAAAGGTAAATATGTGCTAGTGCAGACTTGCATGTATTTTGCACTTAAGCCTCATTACAAAGATGGAATGAGACAGGGAAAGGGTGCAAATGCAGGCAGAGTACATTAAGGACGTGTTGAAGCAAACTGCTACCTGCAGAAACACATATGCGCCTGTTAGCAGGTGCAAAAGATACGCCTCTTAATAGGCAGGTGCAAGCAGTTGGTGTAAACCAGCTCATACGTATGCTGCCAATTCGTGCCCAGCCCCATCTTGAGATGTGTAAGGCTCAGCGTATGTAAAGAAATACAACATTTTGTATGCACTTTGCTAAACCGTAATTTACGCACAACCACCTGCACCAGCACGTCAGTCACAAGACAAACTAATTACGCAAGCCACATTAACTATGACTTACTCATGGCAATATGAAAGGACATAGGTCAATGGATAAGGACCATGCTAACTTATGTTAAACATTTTACAATAAAAATTAAAAAAATATTTTTTTCCTTTATTAAATATAAAACTTCCCATACCTCTTTGATAGGAATCTATTAATGAAATAAGCATTGGTAATATGGCCACTAGGCTGACAGCTTGTAAAAAATGATTGTATGTGTCAAATACAATACAAAAATGTAAAAATATTTTTTTTTTATTACTTACATTGCCTTCAATGTTGCGTCTACAAAAATAAATAAACATACACTTAAGCATATAAATGGTACTAAGCAAAAGAAAGTTTATGCTACATCACTAGACAACTCACAATTTACTAACATTTGACATGTTTAATAAAGGATAATTATTGCAAATTTCTTGTACTTCCATCATCTATCTGGTTTCTGTTTTATAAAAGCCTTCCCTATATAATAAAAAGCTAACGCTGCTCCTCACCTCTATTGGGGGAGGGAGGAGAGGGGGGGGGGGGGGGGGGGGAGGGAGGAGAGGGGGGGGGGGGAGGGGAGGGAGGGGAGGGGGGGGGGGAGGGGAGAAGAGGGTAAGAGATTCAAATGTATTGCATGCAGGTAGCCACTAGATGTCACACAACGGAGCAATTCTAATGCTACTCTGTTCAGGAAAGCACTGCCACCGGCACTGACATTATGGTCATGTTTTTCAGTGATTTTGGCGGGCTGGTAACTATTACAATAATATTTACAGTAAAATTAGTTAAACAGTTGGTTTTAGGTTTGCACTAAACATAATTGCCGTACTTAATGTATTGTGAAAATAGATATATCTAATTTTCCTTACCTTGTTATGCTTTTGGATTCTGCAAAAAAGAAAAATTACAGAAAATTTAATACAATGTAAATACAAAAAAGGCTCAATGACATACCTCAAAAGCACACCTTAAAGAGCATAAGCACTTAAAAATGATGTTACTTTACATGTGTGCAACCACTTATGGGCAGTCCTAGTGAGCTCTGAATATTGCACAGTATGGACATTACATATATATCTATACATATATTGGTTTTAAAGTCAGCACTAACTACTGCATAAACAGCTATTAGCATTGCACATTGCAGTAACATTTGAAAACAGCATACAATGCCTAACAAATGTTGTGCTAGCAAAAGTAGGTCCTATTTGATATTCAGATAAGTGACTCAACAGAACAGTTACAGGCAAAGCTAAATATTACAAAAATGTCACTGCAGTGGCTATGGGACAGGAGCAAATGGTGACACGAGCAAATTAAACAAAAAAGGAATACACTGTTCTCAGGAAATCTAGAATCTACCGAAAATGTAAAAAATAAATAAATAACAAAAACCCCAGCGGGGCGAGCGCTAAGAGTCTCCTTGTGAGCTCGTTGCGTTTGCCACAGGTTCTTTTCTCGCTCTATGGGTGTCGTAGACACCCATGAGTGGGAATAGCCCCTGTCGGATGTTGGGATCCCAACAGCCGGCAAATTGATTGCATCCCGGGCAGAACAGCACTGTCGCTCACGCCGGGGCACCAGCATTTGGCTTGCAAGGCAACCTGCAGCTTAGAGCGACACAGAAGGGCAAAACAAAGGGTGCTCTGGTCCTTCATCGTGATATCACGTTTGGGGGTTGGGTTGGCACAGATCAGAAAATCACCATGCTATGGCTCCCTGGCAGAACTTTAAAAATAAAAACTAATTTACAAAAAAAAAACAAAAAAAAAACACCACCCATTTTTTTTTTTTTTAGCAGAATGTATTGAGTAACTCAACTACATGAAAACCATGCTGTCACATTCATTCACAAACTGCAACATGTATGGGCCATGAAAGACTGCTAATGTCAATCAGATTAGGGCTGATTATTCAACAATCAGATGGCACACTTGGCTGGATGAGGGCTACATAAATAACTATTTATGCAGTCATTGACTGCATTAATGACCTTCTCTGATCAAGCTGCTTGGCCAGTGTTGTGAGAGGATTTATGGTACTTAATGTTATATCCATTTCTGTGGGGGATACCAATACCTTGAGGTGTAGAGGGCTCTGTCCTAGAGAAGATATTTATGCAAACAAAATTTGAATTCTGCCGTCTCCCTCCCCTCCACCATCTTGGATTCACTTTATAACTGGCCAAACCCACAGGAGAGAACCAAATAAAAATACTGAAATGAGAAAACACACGCTAACAAAAAGAATGACAAGGAGTAGGAATGCAGTATCCCCCAGATAGATGGATTCAACGGTAAGTGCTAAAATACTCTTTATTCCTTCATTCTATATGGGGGACAGATGCCCTGGGAACGTTCCAAAGCCGTCGATAGCGGACGTTATGTTCAGACATAATTGTACAAAAACATGACTGAGACCATGGAGATACAACATTAGATCAGCAAAGCTCACAAAACAAAATGTAAAACCCAGGGCCAACAAGCCAATCATGATTCATACAAAGCTGCCAAGGAAGCGCTCAAACAAGAAAGCAAAGACAGCCACAAACTGGACAGGCAAAAGAGCAGTCTCTGAAACTAATAAAAAAATTAAAATAAAAAAAAAGCCACTTAAGTAATCATTCTCTTGTGCGTGCACATGAAAGCACAAGAAAAGCAACCATCCATAACAGTCGATGCATGACAGGATCCACAGCACATCAAAGAGGAAGTAAAAACAGATCTGAGGCCATTTGGAATCTAACATATTGAAACAAAAATCTGAATGCAGACATGAGGGTATATTAGAGCTTCTCAAAAGTGGTGATGTTGCCCATAGCAATCAAATTCTGTTTATCATTTTCTAGGATGCAGGAGGAATGATAGAGAATCTGATTGGTTGCTATGGTCAACATAACTTAATTTTTAGAAGCTTTAGTAAATTTACCCCTTGGTGACATGTAAGGAAAACCCACCAAGAGCGACTTCCTGTATAAGAAAATCAACGTGCGAAGGATGGCTCATAAGGAGGACCTTAGATGGAACCAGAATAAATAAGAAATGTGAATGCATGTACTGTACATTCACTCTAATGAATAAATTCGAACAGATCACAAATGATATGAGAGTCGTTTCCTGGCCCCAGTTACAGCCTGAGTGATCGAACTAGAGAGCTCACCAGCATCTGAAGAATAATATGGTCACAACATCCACTCTGTGCTAACCAGGTAGACAAGACACGGTATAATTGGACCTTGGCAGAAAAGATCCACCTGGATGGAGAAGCAGCTGTAAAACAGCCATAAAACAACTGGCGACAATGTCCGAACTGGCCAGTCTGGTGCCACCAAAAGTACTGGAAAATCCCCCTCTGGTCCTCTGTCTCCCTGCACACTCAATAAAACTTTTAAAAAAATTGGAGGAAAGAGAAAACCTAGTCAGAACCACCATAGCATACACAAGGAAGGCTAGCGGATCCTGGCTGATCTTACCTTACGAAAGTGTGGTCCCAACTAAAGGTGTTCAAGTGGTCCCAACCCCATCTAGTCTAAGACCATCAGATGGGAGATCACCCACAGGAAAAACTACATGCCACTTCGCAGCAGGAATAAATGTCAAACAAATGTTTTTAGAACATATATAGTTTTACCCATTAAAATAAATAAACCGCTACAGAGACTCCAATATATGCCACAGCACCCACAAATAAGAGTTTGTGAAGAACTTCCTCAAAGTCCAAGTGTAACAGACAAAACGTTTTGCGCATCCCGGCGATATCGGCACAACAGCCACTACTGACCTGAAGGACCAGCGAGTGGTCACTGGGTAACAGAGCATTTAAGGTATCTATCACCTACACTGGATACCAACACCCCGATATGTTGTCTGCAAATATGGAAAGAGCAGATTTCTGGCTCGAATACGAACAGTAAGAACCACCACTGCTCTGGAGAAAACAGACATCCAGAGTCCAAGGGGAGACTTAGGGCGGTATCACATTAGCCCTGAAGCAATTTTGGAAGGCTATCGTGATTAAAGACAGATGGTCATTATCGCGGTATCCAATTAGAGGCCATTTTTAACGGCCAAAATTGAACCTACAATTCCCCAATCCCACGTGTTAACGCGGTTCCGGTGGCTGTTTATTGGGGATAATGCTTCGGGTTCCTGAGGCACCTGAAGCATAATCCCTGATAAGTGCCAGCATTGCACGATAACAGATGCCAGCACCAGGGCTATTAGGATAGTAGCTTGCTGTGATCATAAAGGAAGACCACCAGAGGAGATTGTGAAGACTCTTCCAGAATGATATCATGCCAAACAGCATGCCTAACATGTCTGCTAGTGACGGTGACTCGCAAGAAAAGTCCATGGAGGGAGCTTAGAGGACTAATGCCCAAGTGAAGGAACAAGAGATCATGCAGTCAATGCCTTTCAATCCACCATCAGATTATAAAAATCTGAAGGAATTGAAAAGCCGAAGATCATTTACAGCACAAGAAGTCCAGTACAGCGTAGCAGCTGTGATGTTAAGTATCGAGCTAGCGACAGCTTTCCAGACCCACTTACTGCAAGCCCACACCAAAATTAACTGCACTGCTACAGTAATACACACAAGCAGCATCCATGACACCACAAAGGAAGATCAGCACCTCTCCCACTAATGGTCAGCTAGAAATAGACAGGGATAACTGTAGGGGCCTGAGGCGGTCAGCATCTACGACTTAAGTGGAGAGTTTACCTGTAGTGGTACCCCCTAACCACTGCATCTCTGTCACCTAGACCTACGCCATTATTCCCAGACATGGCTGAGCCGTGACTACAGCGCGATGAGACCACATGCATGTGGAATATCTGCAGCAGCAACTCTTGGGGCCAGATTTAAATGCCCCACTCCCCCTCCCGAATCTATCGCGCCCGCCGGCAGTAATTCCAATGCTACTGCCGACGGCCACAACATATTAATTTCAGCTCGCTACCACCCGTAGGTAGCGAGCTGAAATTTGTGTAGTGTAGAGACCCCTGTTAGGGCGCCCAAACGGGTCTCTACACGAGCACACCTATTACTTTAGTCGGGTTTAGGCGCTTGGCGAGCCTAAACCAGACTGTAATGAGCACAATCAGCACGATAACAGGGTACAGCCCCTCTATCTCCCATCACTTTAGACGGGAGATAACGGGTGCAATATGAACTGAATCTGGCCCCTGGAGTGCTGCTGTCTCTCCATGGTCACTGGCTGTCCCTTAAGGTAACCTGCAATTTCCCTGGGCACTCAGTGTGCACAACCTCCTCTCCCTGTGGTTTCAGGATGTATACTTTATGTAATTGGAAGACCTAAAGGAGAGGAAAGGGGTTAGGGGCGGATCGCTGCAAGTCCCATCTCAATAACGATGAAAAAGAAAGGGGTACATGCTAATTCCACCCATGGAACACCTGGCTAACCTGCGGCCACCACATGGTAGCTGGGACATTCCACCTGTAACCAGCGGAGCAGGTGACTCCCTCTGGGAGTATGAAGGACTAGGGGCAGGATCAGCAGAGTGAGCACTGTGGAGCCCCTGACACTCCACCCGCCAGCAGAGTTCCAAGAAAGCCACAACTGTATACTAAAAAATAAAAAAAGCAGAGGTTATGGTACAGTAGACTTTTCTAGATAAACTTCTCTCTCTGAAGTCCAGTGTCCAAAGGATCTACCTTGGGATATAAAGAAGCGACAGCTGAATGGGCACCGAAGAGTTAAGCTTTTCAGACTCCCAGGATGCAATGGGCCGGCCCCTATATCCCCGTCTCTAGGATCAGGCAATTCAGTTGGTTCCAAAGCTCAAGGCAGGAGCAGTTCAAAACGAGAGGGAGACCTATTAAGGCAGGAAGAACATACACACACCCACCCATACACAAGGACAGGAAGAGATTAGTAAGTGCAGAGATTCTCAAATCAGGTGCGTCAGGGTGGAATCACTGAACTTCAGAGAAAGAAAGTGATATAGGCAAGTCTACCATAACCTGTGCTTTCTCTATCAGGGTCCACAGTGATCACCTTGGGACGTCCTAAAGCAGTACTAAGGGAGGGGATGCTCTTGATTAGACAGGAAAATCCTTTGCTCAAATGCAGCATCCGAGAGGCAAATGCGTCACAGGCATAATGTCTAATGAATGTGTTAATGGATGACCATGTGGCTGGGCTGCCCATGACGGACCTACCATACGAGTAGAGTGGGCAGAGACATTATCCGGAAGGGGGAGATCAGCTTAGAAGTATGCTTCTGATATAGTCATCCAAAGCCAGCTCGCCAGTGTCTGTTTATTAGCAGGCCACCCTTTCTTGAGAAATCCGAAGAGAGTCTCAGTCTTTCTGATGGCACTTGTACGGTCCACGTAAATCGTTAGAGCACGAACTATGTCCAGTGATTCATCTCCCGCAGAGAAGTCCAGTCACTGAAAATCCGGAACTTCTATTTCTTCATTAAAATGGAACTTAAAGACCACCTTAGGAAGATATCCAGAAGAACTGCTCTATCTGGATGAAATATCAGACAAAGGGGGGGCGACACAACAGTGCCCTAAATCGGATACTCTTTTAGCTGAAGCAATTGCCAGAAGAAAAAGCTCTTTAGCTGTCAACCATTTGAGTTCCACACGATTTAGTGTTTTCAAATGGGGAAACTTGAAATGCCCTGAGAACTATTTCTAAGTCCCAGGGAGCTGTAGGGTGAACAAAAGGTGATTCAATGTGAAGCATTCTATGGAAAAAAATGCGAACATCTTGTAGGCGTGCAGTTATATTTTGAAACCATACAGATAATGCTGACACTTGAACCTTCAAGGAAGCTATGCGGAAACCCCTGTCCATTCTTTCTTGAAGGAAAGCTAGAATTCTAGAAATTATGAAAGTTCGGGTCAAAACCTTTGGCAGCGCACCACTGGAAATATGCATGCCAAATACAGTTATAGATGAGATCAGAGGATAGCTTTCTTGCTTTACCCAACGTCTGAATTACCTTGTGAAAAACCTATTGTTTTTTAAGATGGATATTTCAGGAGCCATGCCGTCAAAGATAGTCGATCCAGATTTTTGCAGAGACAGGGACCCTGAATCAGGAGATCTGGACACTGAGGTAGTAGGAACGGAGCATCAACAGACAACCTCTGCAGATCTGTGTACTAGTTTCTTCTGGGCCATGCTGGAGCTATTAGTACCACAGCGCCCCCTTCCTGTTCGAATTTTCAAATGACTCTGGGTACCAGAGAGATTGGTGGAAACACGTAAGCCAGATGAAAATTCCATCTCACTCACAGAGCATCCACGAAGATTGCTTCTGTTTTTTTTGTTCTTGACCCGTATGCGGGAACTTTGTTATTCCGATGGGAGGCCATGAGATCCAACACCGGCAGTCACCACTTGTTTGTTTACCAGAATCTGGAAGACTTCAGCATGTAAGGTCCATTCGCTTGCATGTATGTCGTGCCTGCTGAGAAAGTCCGCTTCCCAGTTTAGGACTCCTGGTATGAAAACTGCTGACACGGCTGGATGATGACGTTCTGCACACCGTAATGTGCGGCTTACCTCCTTCATTGCCATTTGACTTAGAGTGCCTCGTGACTGAGGTACGCTACTGCAGTGGTAATGTCAGAGCGAATCTGAATGAGTTTGCCATGAAGAATTTGTTTTGCCTGGGTGTATGCCATGCAGATGGTCCAAAGTTCCAGAATATTGATTGGCAGATGACTTTTTCCTTGGTCCAGCATCCCTGAAACGAGTACTGTTCTTTCACAGCTTCCCAGCCCTGAAGACTTGCATCTGTTGTCAGAACCTCCCAGTTTGAAATCCAAAAAAGGTTGCCCATTGTCCAGATGGGCCGTCTGTATTCACCAGGCAAATGACCGATGAACTTCCTGAGGAAGAATTGTCCGAATTTTTATTGTCCGATGCCGTCTGTTCCATCTGGAGAGGATCAGATGTTGAAGGGCTCTTGAATGAAATTGAGCATACTCTACCATGTCGAATGTCAAGGCCATGGATCCCAGAACTCACATTGCTGCCTGGATGGATACTCTCCGACTGTGTAGCAATTCCTGAATCCTCGTCTGCAATGTGGTTACTTTATTGAGAGGCAGAAATATTCTCTAAAAAATGGTGTCCAATACAGCCACCAGATACGTCATCCTTTGTAATGGAACTAAAGAGAACTTTGCCCAATTTATAAGCAAGTCGTTCTGTAGGCAGGCTATAGTCAGTCACTTGAAGATAGCGTTGCAGAATTTCCGGAGACTGAGCCAGTATAAGAAAGTAGTCTAGATATGGGAAAATCCTTATTCCCTGATGATGAAGATGAGCTGTTATCACCATCATTATCTTGGTAAATACCCTTGGAGCTGTGGCCAATCCAAAAGGTAGAGCCTGAAACTGGAAATGCTGTTGAAAGATAGCAAACCTGAGATAGCATGGATGAGAAGATGCTATAGGTACATGGAGGTAAGCATCCTGAATATTCAGGGATACCATAAAATCCCCCGACTCCATAGCCAGAATAATAGACCACAAGGTTTCCATACGAAAATCGAGGCACCCAGATATTGCATATTTATTCAGAGTCTTGAGAATGGGTCAGTAAGAACCATTTGGTTTCTGAACAAGAAACAGGTTGAGATAGCATTGATGAGAAGATGCTATAGGTACATGGAGGTAAGCATCCTGAATATCAGGATAATGGGCCGCATGGTTTCTATATGGAATTGAGGCACCCAGATAGATTTGTCTTGAAATTGAAAACGGGTCGGTATGATCCATTTGGTTTCTGAATAAGAAATAGGTCTTTGATTCCACAGGAGACAGGCTGGTACAAAAGAATCTGAGGAAGGTTTCTCAAGAAGGAAAAAGTGTAACCGTGAGACACAGCTTCTTGCACACGTCACTGTGGTTGACTGTAGCTAAAGCTGTGCAAAACAAAGAAATCTGCTTCCCACCCTGGGTTCCCCCGGGTGGAGGTCCGCCCCATCAGGCCAATGTTTTGTCTTCTGTTTAGAAGCTGGGCGTCTAGTTGACCAATTCTGCTTCCTCTTAGTCATACCAGATTTATCGGACTGAGGCTGCTTGCTGTAAACTTTTCCTTTTGCTTTACTTTGAGCCCGAAATGATCAGTAAACAGCAAAACTGGCTTTAGCCTTATATGAAGAAGGAAATATCACCTTTTTAGAGTCTGCTTCAGGCATAAGATTTAATTCTGTGCCAGATCATTTTTAACAAGAGACAATTCCAAAACCTTCTTAGATTCCTAGTCCGCCTTCCATGCACGTAACCAAATAGCTCTGCGAGCTACTACTGGTAAAGCTGTAGCCTGAGAAGCTACTGTACCCATTACCAGGGTAGCTTCTTCAAAAAAAAAAATAAAAAAAAAATAGCGGCCTGTTTTATACATTCAATATGGGATAACTATTCTCTTGTAGCTGTTGAAAGGTCTTCTTTCAAAGCTTCTGCCCAGCCTGCTACTGCTTTAGCTACCCAGGCTAATGCCATAACTGGGCATGTCACTGCCCCTGCTAAAGAAAAAACGAGATTTATGGTAAGAACTAACCGTTGTTAAATCTCTTTCTGCGAGGTACACTGGGCTCCACAAGGATTAACATCAGGATGTAGAGTAGGATCTTGATCCGAGGAACCAACAGGCTCACAGCTTAGACCAGGGGTGGGCAATTATTTCAGCTGAGGGTCCACTTGACATTTCCTGTCAGTATCCGAGGGCCACATACAAAATAGCAGCTCGCCCCACTTGCCAAAAATATAGGGACGTGGCTTCATGTGGAAGGGGTGTGGGCAAAAAATACAGATTCATATTAGGCTGCACAATAGTCTCCATTATTCAAATTGCGCCACACAGCGCCACTTACACACATTACACCAGGTAGAGCCCCTTTTACACACATTACGGCAGGTAGAGAGCCTTTTTACACATTAACATTTTATTTAGGATAATTATTGTGCAGCAAGCAAATTATCCAGTGTGTTATGGCCCCTGGGGAAAGGGGTGACGCGGTGACAGAACACGGTGGGGGTGACAGAACACGGGGGGGGGGGGGGGGGGGGGGTGGCATAGTGACAGAACACGGGGGTGCGGCACAGTGACAGAACACGGGGGGTGCGACACAGTGACAGAACACGGGGGGTGCGACACAGTGACAGAACACGGGGGGTGCGACACAGTGACAGAACACGGGGGGTGCGACACAGTGACAGAACACGGGGGGTGCGACACAGTGACAGAACACGGGGGGTGCGACACAGTGACAGAACACGGGGGGTGCGACACAGTGACAGAACACGGGGGGTGCGACACAGTGACAGAACACGGGGGGTGCGACACAGTGACAGAACACGGGGGGTGCGACACAGTGACAGAACACGGGGGGTGCGACACAGTGACAGAACACGGGGGGTGCGACACAGTGACAGAACACGGGGGGGGTGCGACACAGTGACAGAACACGGGGGGGGGTGCGACACAGTGACAGAACACGGGGGGGGGGGTGACAGTGACAGAACACGGGGGGGGGGGGGTTGCAAGTGACAGAACACGGGGGGGGGGGGGTGACAGTGACAGAACACGGGGGGGGGGGTGACAGTGACAGAACACGGGGGGGGGGTGACAGTGACAGAACATGGGGGTGACATGGTGACAGAACACGGGGGGGGGGGGGGGGGGGGGGTGACAGTGACAGAACACGGGGGTGGGGGGGGTGGGGACAGTGACAGAACACGGGAGGGGTTGGTACAGCGAGAGCTAAAGATCTCTCCCCCAAACTGCCCACACACACACAAATATACATACACACACACACACACACACACACACACACTTTCTTTCACTTTTCCCATTAACTTACTGATCTGGCTGGCAGTGGCAGGAAGGATGGATCTGCAGCAGTCTGGCTCTTGTCCCGTGTAGCCCCGCCCCCTGAGGTCCTGTGTAGCCCCGCCCCCTTACCGGCACGTAGCCCCGCCCCCTTCTCGGCTGAACACAGCCGTTGTCACTGGGGACTCTGGAGGAGGCTGCTACAGCGCAGCAGCAGGAGCAGCAGGGGAGAGAGGCGCCGGTGGCAGCTTGGAGGTACTGCAGCTCAGAGCAATGACAAGCAGCTCAGCCGGTCGGGCCGCTTGTCATTGCTCGCTGGTGGGAGGCAGTGGGCCGGGCAGGATCGGTTTGCGGGCCGCATCCGGCCTGCGGGCCGTATTTTGCCCACCCCTAGCTTAGACTGTTCCCAAGATGCACAGCGCTGCCTCCTCTATAACCCCGCCTCCGTGCACAGGAGCTCAGATTTGTTAACCAGCCCAATGCAATAGCAGGTACCAGAGATGACAAACATGAGTAGCCACATAGACCACACACTCACTACAGGGGAGGGTGTCAGCAGCTAATGCTATACCAACCTAAAGAAGCTAAGTGCGTCAGGGTGGGTGGTTTGTGGAGCCCAGTGTACCTCACAGAAAGATTTAACAACGGTAAGTTCTTACCATAAATCTCGATTTCTGCTGCGGGGTACACTGAGCTCCACAAGGATTAACATCAGGGATGTCCTAAAGCAGTTCCTTATGGGAGGGGACGCACTGTAGCGGGCACAAGAACCAGGCGTTTAAAGGAAGCATCCTGGGAGGTGGAAGTATCGAAGGCATAGAACCTTATGAACGTGCTCACTGAGGACCACGTAGCCGCCTTGCACAATTGTTCAAGGGTCACCACGGCGGGCTGCCCAAGAAGGTCCTACAAACAGAGTAGAATGGGCTTTAATGGTAGCAGGAGCTGGAAGACCAGCCTGCACATAAGCATGTGCAATCACCATTCTAATCCATCTGGCCAAGATCTGCTTGTGAACAGTCCCGCCACGTTTGTGAAAACCAAACAGTACAAACAGAGAATCAGATTTCCTAAAGGAGGAGGTTCTCTTCACATAGATACGGAGAGCCCGAACCACATCCAAAGACTGCTCTTTAGATGAGCACTCAGGAGAATTAAAAGACAGAACCACAATCTCCTGGTTAAGGTGGAAGGAAGACACCACCTTGGGTAAATAACCCGGAAGCGTTCTAAGAACAGACCGTTCACGGTGAAAAATCAGATGGTGGGACTTACAGGATAAGGCACCCAGTCAGAGACCCTTCTAGCTGAAGCGATAGCCAGCGAAAACAAAACCTTAAGGGAAAGCCACTTAAGGTCTGCAGACGCACGAGGCTCAAACGGAGACTCTTGCAATGCCTCCAGAACCGACAGATCCCAAGGGGCCGCAGGTCGTACGTAAGGAGGTTGAATCCGTAACACGCCCTGAGTGAATGTATGAACATCAGGTAGGGCTGCAATCTTTCTCTGAAACCAAACCGACAAGTCAGAAATATGAACCTTGAGAGAGGCCAGACGAAGGCCTAAGTCCAGGCCCTGTTGTAGAAAGGCCAACAGTTTGGCCGTACTAAACGGTCATGATTATGAGACGCACACCAAGTAAAGTAAGCATTCCAGACCCTATGGTAAATCCAAGCAGAAGCCGGCTTACGGGACTTCAACATAGTTTGAACGACCACCTCAGAAAAACCCTTGGCCCTCAAGACGGAAGCTTCAAGAGCCACGCTGTCAAAGCCAGATGGGCCAAGTCCTGGTAAACACAAGGGCCCTGAACGAGGAGATCTGGTCGTTGTGGAAGTAGAAGGGGACGATCCAACGAAAGGCCCTGTAGATCGGAGAACCAGTGCCGCCTGGGCCACGCTGGAGCTACCAGAAGTAGGTTTCCGCCGTCTTGCTTGAACTTCCGTATTACTCTGGGCAGGAGTGACACCGGAGGGAACACGTACGGCAGCCGAAAGTTCCATGGAATTGCCAGAGCGTCCACGAACGCTGCTTGAGGATCCCTTGTCCTTGCTCTGAAGACCGGAACCTTGTGATTGTATCGAGACGCCATCAGGTCCACATCGGAAGGCAGCTCCATTCTCCGGCGTGTACGTCCTGACGACTGAGAAAGTCCGCTTCCCAGTTTAGGATCCCTGGAATGAACACTGCGTATATGGCCGGCAGATGGCGTTCTGTCCACTGAAGAATCCTTGATACTTCCCTCATTGCCATGCAGCTTCGAGTGGCGCTTTGATGAATGATGTATGCCACCGTGGTGGCTGTGTCCGATTGTACTTGAACAGGTCTGTTCTGTATCAAATGCTGGGCCATTGTCAATGCATTGAACACTGCCCGCGGTTCCAGAATATTTATCGGGAGTAAAGACTCCTCCTCTGTCCACCGACCCTGAAGGGAGCGTTGTTCCAACACCACGTCCCAACCTCTCAGAGTGTCGTCAGCAGGACCCAGTTGGATATCCAGAAGGTACGGCCCCTGCTCAAATCGATGGTCCTGAAGCCAGTGACAGGCGGACCTCCGGAGATAAGGTGATCATGTGAGATCTGATCCAGTGAGGCAGGCCGTCCCACTTGGTCAGATTTAACTTCTGCAGAGGGCGAGAATGGAATTGCGCATACTCCACCATGTCGAAAGCTGACACCATGAGACCTAGCACCTGCATTGCCGAATGTATCGACACTTGCGGGCGAGATAGGAAGCATCGAATCCTGTCCTGATTGCTCCGAGCAGGAACCAGAGATAATTTCTTCCAGTTGACAAGCCACCCGTGGGCTCTCATGACCTGGACAGTCAAATCTAGATGACACAGGAGAACCTTTGGGGACTTTACCAGGATTAACAAATCGTCTAGGTACGGTAGGATCCTGACCCCTTAACGGCGGAGTGTAGCGCGTCATGACCGTTATTACTTTGTTGAAAACATGGGGAGCAGTTGTCAAACCAAAGGGTAACGCCCGAAATTGGTAATGAAGGTTGCCCACCGCAAACCTCAGGTACTGCTGATGAGACACTGCAATAGGAATATGCAGGTAGGCATCCTGTATGTCCAGGGAGACCATATAGTCCCCAGGCTCCAAGGCCAGAACAATAGAGCGTAGTTTCCATAAGAAACTTGGAGACCCTCATGCTTGTTCAAGGACTTTAGATTGAGAATGGGACGCGAGGACCCGTTCGGTTTCGGGACTAGAAACAGAGGTGAATAGAGGCAATAGAGCCAGAGGCACCCGTACTACCACTCCTGTGGTCAGGAGGGATTGTACCACCGAATGAAAAGTGGCTGCCTTCATCGGGTCCAAAGGGACATCTGTCAGGCAAATTCGATGAGGGGGACGGTTCTTGAAGGGTACGGTGTAACCTCGAGTGACGACTTCCCTTACCCAGGTATCTGTGTCTGGGCTTTGCAGGTTTGGAAGTACGAGTCTGCTTTGGGTACGCCTGACCTTTTGCTTTACCTGGAGGACGAAAGGGTCGAGAGAAAGTACTTTTAGCCTTCTGCGCGGAAGCAGCCTTACTAGGTAGGCAAGCTGTTTTAGCAGTAGCCAGATCAGCCACAATCTTATTCAAGTCTTCACCAAAAAGAATGTCTCCCTTAAAAGGAAGCACCCTCCAGGGTTTTCTTGGAATCCATATCCACCGACCAGGATCTCAACCACAGGATACAGCGAGCCAAGATGGACGTAGTGGCAGCCTTGGCCGCCAGCACCCCGGCATCGGAAGACGCCTCCTTAAGGTACTGAGAAGCCGTGGCAATATATGAGAGACATTGTCTAGCATGATCAGAAGTGTTGGAAGGCAGCTCCGCCTCTAGCTCCTGAGCCCATGCTTCAAAAGCCCAAGTTGCTGCAATGGTTGACCTATGCACAGCCCCCGTTAGGGTGTAAATCGCTTTCAGACAACTCTCCACGCGTCTATCAGTCGGTTCCTTCACAGAGGTGACGGTAGTTACTGGCAGAGCTGTGGAAACTACCATGCGAGCCAAATGAGAATCTACAGGTGGAGGAGTTTCCCAATTTTTACATAGCTCCGCAGAGAGGATAGTAGCCAACAGTCTCTTATGCGGTGTGAATTTCGTACCTGGATTTTCCCAGGATTCCTGATGTATGTCAGCCAGGTGTTGAGAATGAGGTAAAACTTGTTTAACCACCTTCTTACATTTACTTATGTCCGGATTTTTAGAGACAGCCGCAGGCTCAGGTTTATCAGAGACCTGAAGAAGGAGCCCGATAGCCTCAATCAAATCAGCGACATCCACCAGTGACTTCCGTTCCCTATCAGAGTCAGTGTCTGTGGGGTCAGTGTATGCACCATCCTCCTCAGAGGATGTGTCCGGAACAGCGGTGGATTGTGAGGATGTAGCGGCACGTTTAGAAGACTACTTAGTCTTAGGTGGACGAGAGTGAGACTTATTGTTAGTCAGCGATAGGTTCAAGTGCTGTAGCTGTGTTGAGATTTGAGCCACCCACGGCGGATTGACAGCAGGGACCATAAATTGCTGCAGTGGCATAGGAGGTCCCACAGGGGGCGTAAGTTTAGTTACCAGCATATGCAACAATGTGGAGAAGGTAGCCCAAGGTGGGTCATTAGTTGCCCACGGTGCTACAGACCCACTGGGGGGTAAGGAACCTCCCCCCCTGAACCTGAACGCTCTGCTGCCATGTTATCCTCACACGTGACTGCAGCATCACCACCACGCAATGTGGGAGAAGCCCAGTTCCGTTGCCTTGTATAGATGACATGATAAGCACAATATCAGGCAACCTAGTACAATGTTAGCAGCGATATACCTTAGCAAAAACTCCCAGTGCAGTGTGACTGTCAGCACAAACCGGGAATCCGAGAGATAATAGGATTTTGGTACTTACCAGATAAATCCTTTTCTTTGAATCCATAGGGGGCACTGGAGTACTCTTGGGATATGGACGGGGCGTAGCCAGGAATGGCACATTTAAATTAGTAACTGGTCACCCCCTCCATACTCCCATAGAGCCTTCAGTATTTTTACTGAGCCGAACAGGAGCGATAGAGAGGATGAACTATAGAGAATTACATATAAAACAGTATAATATAATGGTCAACACTAAAGTTGACACATAACCTGACAACTAAGCAGTTGACACCATAATAGATATCATCGTACCATTGTATCCATCGGTGATAGTGTGTTACCATAAGATCCACTGAACTTACCACAAGACAGGTAAACTGCTCTGGGTGGGCGTCCAGTGCCCACTATGGATTCAAAGAAAAGCATTTATCTGGTAAGTACCAAAATCCTATTTTCTTTTTCATCCACTAGGGGTCACTGGAGTACTCTTGGGACGTACCAAAGTTTCCCCCTTAGGCGGGAGAGCTGTTTGGCACCTGTAACACTAGACGGCCAAATCTAGATGCTGATGCCGTAAACATGCAAACTTGTAAACACGCACCAACATGCGCACTGATGGTCATGCACTGATGACCATGTAGCAGCTCGTCTAAGTTGTTTCTTAGAAGATCCACGACCTGCTGCCTATGACGTTCCCAAGGAACGTGTGGAATGGTCAGACACTGATGCAGGCGGTTGTAGCCTGCCCATGACGTTCCCAAGAACGTGTGGAACGCCCTCCCTTCTTAAGAGGGCGGTTTCAACAGCCACCCCGTCAAACGCAGCCGTGCTAAATCAGGGTAAAGGAACGGACTCTGCTGTAACAGGTCCGGACGTGGCGGAAGCGGACAAGGATCGGCTGCGAGTAGTTTGCGGTGATCTGAGAACCATGCTCTCCGAGACCAATAAGGCGCCACTAGAATGAGCATCGCAGACTCTCGTTTGGTCCGCTTTAGCAACCGAGGAAGCAGTGGAAACGGTGAAAACAGATACATAAGGCTGTACGGCCACGTGATCGGGAGAGCATCCACTGCCTATGGAGCTCTTGTTCTGTACACATACTGGGATGTTTTGATGATATTTTTGGCAACATGCCATTAGATCCCCCTGTGGGTAATTCCACCACTGGACCAACATCTGGAACGCTGCTAAAGCCAATTCCCAGTTTCCTGGATGAAAATCCTGACAGCTGGGATAATCTGCTTCCCAGTTGACCACTTCAGAATAAACACTGTCGCCAATATCACCTGGTGATGTTCGGCCCAATTGAGGATTCAAGCAACTTCCCGCATGGCCATGCGACCTGGAATTTCTCCTCGTCTCTGAGACTGGAGCATGTGCACCGCTTGGTGCAGCGCGTTGGAAATTGGCCTGAATACCAGGGCAGTTAATTGACAGCAATCTTCCGTGATCTGACCAGAGACCCTGAAGTTGACCAGTTTGGACCACAGCTCCCCAACCTGAGACTCGCGTCCGTTGCAAGAATTATCCAATTCCAGATGCCGAACATTCTCCCTGCGGTGAGATAGTGTACTTGGAGCAACCAGGGTAGTGATACTCTGGCCCTTGGAGACAACCGCACTTCCTGATTAATGTGTATGCGATTGCCGTTGCGTTGTCTGACTGCCCGTGAACCGTAGATGTGTGCAATAACATTCAGGTGAAAATTACCTGAGTGAACTCCTGCGAACTGGAGTGCGTCGAAATAAGCCACTCTCCTTCCTAATAGTCGAATGCCCCAAATGCACCAAGACAGCCCGTGGAATTGCGTACTAACTGTACACTATGACGAACACTTTGTGTTGTATTCAGGCAGGGAAATCCATGTATCCACGGAATCATTCCTATGCATCAATCCTTTGTGCTGGAATGAGGGTTGATTTCTTGAGGTTGACATATCAACCGTGCTGAACGACTCCATTGTACATTAGTAAGGCACGTTGCAGTAGTAAGCGTTGAGATGGAGAGTTGATGAGCAGATCTCCAAAGTACGGAGCTGTTATCACTCTCAGGGATCTGAGATGAGCCATCATAATAGCCTTTACTTGTGACTACACGAGGCGCCGATAAGAAGCCAAACGGTAGCGGTTGAAAGTAAGAATGGATTTTTACAGCAAACCATAAGTAGGCCTGATTCGTCTAAATACGAGATCCATCGTAATCCGGTATTACTGTGGATTCCAACCAGCAGTCACCGACTGCAAGTATTCTATGATGAATCTGTAGCAAACGACGTACTGTCTGCAGGGTCAGTATCGGACTGACAGTCATCCAGATTTGGAACTATCCCAAACCGAAATAATACCGCGACTCTGGTGTTGACTGCGGTATCCAACTACTGAGACTACTAGTTGACTGTATTGTCATAATCTGTGAATCGAACTCTGCGGATCCACTCAACTGTGGATGTCCACAACTGACGATCGGAGATGCTGGAACCCCATTAAGGCACTGGCTTGTCAGTAGCTTAGATGTAAAGGTCACTGAAACTTGGTTAGAGACATCTCGAAGTAGGTGGCAGTACCATAACCGTAGTCTACCACATGGTCTGTGTATGGCTGCTTCTGTAGCACGGCGCCAAATGGACTGAGGCGTAAAGACAATATCCTGAGTAATTCCATTCAGGAATTTGCGTAGACAACGGTAGGAAATCAGATTTTCCCCTTAGTGGTCTGCGAAAGGCAGGTGTCCAAGACAGGACCAAACCTCTAGCCAGCGTAAGGTAATGCCTCTATTCTCGTTCAAATTCCGACTCCACCTGTTAAGAACGTAGCCAAAGTGGACGTCGTGCCGCAACTAGTGAAACTGAAAGGCGAGAACAAAACTGTCCGACGTCCACCGAAGCTGTAATCAGCGAGAAGTGTAAGGTGTTCTTCTTGCTGGGCAATGTGAACTGGAGTGCCATGCCACTACAGCCTTGTTAACCCAAACTCCCACCAAATCAGGGCGAAGCAACCTCCCTACTGCAGTGTACTGTAGGGTATGCTCCGACGTGTAATTAAACGTCGTAGGCTGAAACTCACAAGGGATAACAGTTGAGAACCTGACGTACTGGCCTGTTGATATGAGGCCTGGTGGTGAATCGACAGCAAACAATCTAGCTGAAACAGTCATTTATAAGACAAATCATCATAATTTGTCCCCCCAGGCAGTACATGCGCTCGCATTCCCCCCCCAAAGAGGATCGGCAAGGGTCAGTCTGTGCAGTCGCATTTGTCCGACACACTGTGTGACAGACTCTGCAGCGAAGCTGCTTGTTTGACTTTGCATTAGACTTACTGCTTATGTACACCAACCAGTAAGTACAGAAGGACAGACCCATATCGTGACTTAGTACCCCGTTAGTAAAGTGTGTTTAAATCTGTATTATAGTGTGCTTTACAAAAACAACTAAAACGCCTAACACCTTGGCTCCTCCAGAGGCTGAGTGTTGTAGGGCAGCAACTTACTGGGAAGAACCAGGAAGTAATGTTAAAATGGTGTCCGCTATGTGTTTGTTTATTGCAAGAATAGATTGTAATGTTAGCTGATACACCAATCTCTCTCTCTCTATCTATCTATCTATCTATCTATCTATCTATCTATCTATCTATCTATCTATCTATATATATATATATATATATATATATATATATCTCTATCTATATACACACACACTTGTATATACACACAATCAGACCTCTGTAATATATATATATATATATATATATATATATATATATATATATATATATATATATATATATATATATATATAGTGCAGCAGGCCCGGCACTCCACGAGTGATCAATTAGCTGGGTTTGGTGCCCTTACCAATGAAGCATGTAGGGAAACGAAAGTACGGTACTCACAACCACTTGGCAGCCAAAATAACAGTACAGTTAATCTGCTTCCTGTCGTTATTTTGGCTGCCAAGTGGTTGTTAGTGCCGTACTTTCGCATATATATATATATATATATATATATATATATATATATATATATATATATATATATACATACATACACACACACACACATCCAGATATATATCTATATATATATATATATGTCTTATATTGCCCAGTAGTCATGCATATTATTGTGATATTACAACCCTGAGCTGTTTGCTGCCTAAACGCAGCTTAGTTATTGGGGCTTCCCTGCGGACATTACCCCCCCCTCTGTCCTGCAGCGTCGGACCGCGGCAGCTATGAGAGCTGTCCGCGGTCGACTAAGCTGCAGACTTAACACCCCCACCCCCCACTAGCCCCTCTGCTTTTATGAGCACCGACAGACCATCTGCTGCCCTTCTGCAGCACCAACGATCCCAGACCCACGCTTCTCTGATAAGCTGGGAAGGGATCGGGTAGAAAAAAAATAAGATTTTATACCTATCGGTAAATCTTTTTCTCGTAGTCCGTAGAGCAGTGTTTTTCAACCACTGTGCCGTGGCACACTAGTGTGCCCTGACCAGTTTCCAGGTGTGCCGCCATAGAAGCAGAGCCAGGCCCGTCAGTGTTTTGCCGCTACTGAGGCCCTGGAATGATCAATACTGGTGGGTTTAGTGGTTGCAGAGCCAGTTCTAATTTTGGGCCTGGGCAGTGTTGGGCTCTTCTGGCATTCTCAGATGTGGCTCAGGCATTACCTACGGAGAAGCAGAGACATGACATCCTAGGACACGCAACCAGACCATGCATCACCATTATATTTGCGTTAAAAAAAATGGTGTGCCTTGGCAATATTTAAAGTTTGTTCAGTGTGCCGCGAGTTGTAAAAGGTTGAAAATCTCTGCCGTAGAGTATGCTGGGGTCTCCGTAAGGACCATGGGGATAGACGGGCTCCGCAGGAGACATGGGCACTTTAAAAAAGACTTTAGGTATGGGTGTGCACTGGCTCCTCCCTCTATGCCCCTCCTCCAGACCTCAGTTAGAGAAACTGTGCCCAGAGGAGACGGACAGTACGAGGAAAGGATTTTTGTTAACCAAGGGCAAGATTCATACCAGCCCACACCATACACACCGTATAACTTGTAATAAACCAACCAGTTAACAGTATGAAAAAACAACATATCAGTCGGAGACCGATGAAACTACAACATAACCCTTATGTAAGCAAAACTATATACAAGTCCTGCAGAAGTAGTCCGCACTTGGGACGGGCGCTCAGCATCCTCTACGGACTACGAGAAAAAGATTTACCGGTAGGTTTAAAATCTTATTTTCTCTTACGTCCTAGAGGATGCTGGGGACTCCGTAAGGACCATGGGGTTTATACCAAAGCCCCCAAACGGGCGGGAGAGTGCGGATGACTCTGCAGCACCGATTGAACAAACAGGAGTCCTTCTCAGCCAGGGTATCAAACTTATAGAATTTTGCAAAGGTTTGAACCCGACCAAGTAGCAGCTCAGCTGTAGTGCAGAGACCCCTCGGGCAGCCGCCCAAGACGAGACCACCTTCCTAGTGGAATGGGCCTTGACCGATTTTGGTAACGGCAATCCAGCCGTCGTATGCGGCTGCTGAATCGTGTTACAGATCCAGCGAGCAATAGTCTGCTTTGAAGCAGGAGTGCCAACTTTGTTGGCAGCATACAGGACAAACCGTGCTTCTGTTTTTCTGACTCTAGCCATTCTGGCCACGTAAATTTTCAAAGCCCTGACCACATCAAGGGACTCTGAATCCTCCAAGTCTCGTGTAGCCACAGGTACCACAATAGGTTGGTTCATATGAAAAGATGACACCACCTTAGGCAAAAATTGAGGACGGGTCCGCAACTCCGCCCTATCCATATGGAAAACTAGGTAGGGGCTTTTATGAGACAAAACCGCCAATTTCGACACTCGCCTAGCTGAAGCCAAGGCTAACAACATGACCACTTTCCAAGTGAGATATTTTAACTCCACCGTTTTAAGTGGTTCAAACCAGTGCAACTTAAGGAAACACCACCACGTTAAGGTCCCAAGTCGCCACCGGAGGTACAAAAGGATGCTGCATATGCAGCACTCCCTTCACAAAAGTTTATACTTCTGCTAGAGAAGCCAATTCTTTTTGAAAGAAAATGGATAAGGCTGAAATTTGAACCTTAATGGAGCCTAATTTTAGGCCCAAATTCACTCCAGTTTGTAGGAAGTGAAGGAAACGGCCCAGATGGAATTCTTCAGTAGGAGCATTCCTGGCCTCACACCAAGAAACATATTTTCGCCATATACGGTGATAATGTTTAGCTGTCACGTCCTTCCTAGCCTTTATCAGAGTAGGAATGACCTCATCCGGAATGCCCTTTTCCGCTAGGATCCGGCGTTCAACCACCATGCCGTCAAACACAGCCGCGGTAAGTCTGGGAACAGACAGGGCCCCTGTTGCAACAGGTCCTGTCTTAGAGGAAGAGGCCACGGATCTTCTGTGAGCATCTCCTGCAGATCCGGGTACCAGGCCCTTCGTGGCCAATCTGGAACAATGAGAATGGTCTGTACTCCTCTTTTTCTTATTTTTCTCAACACCTTTGGGATGAGAGGAAGAGGAGGAAACACAGACCGACTGGAACACCCACGGTGTCACTAGGGCGTCCACAGCTACCGCCTGAGGCTCTCTTGACCTGGCGCAATACCTCTGCAGCTTTTTGTTGTAGAGGCGGGACGCCATCATGTCTATCTGGGGCAGTCCCCACTGACTTACAATCTGTGCGAAGACTTCCTGATGTAGCCCCCACTCTCCTGGATGCAGGTCGTGTCTGCTGAGGAAGTCTGCTTCCCAGTTGTCCACTCCCGGAATGAACACTGCTGACAGTGTGCTTACATGATTTTCCGCCCAGCGAAGAATCCTGGTGGCTTCCGCCATTGCCACTCTGCTCCTTGTGCCGCCCTGGCGGTTTACATGAGCCACTGCGGTGATGTTGTCTGACTGGATCAGAACTGGTACATCGCGAAGCAAGGTCTCCGCTTGACGAAGGGCGTTGTATATGGCCCTCAGCTCCAGGACGTTGATGTGAACACAAGTCTCTTGACTTGACCAAAGAACCTGGAAGTTTTTTCCTTGTGTGACTGCTCCCCAACCTCGGAGGCTCGCGTCCGTAGTCACCAGAACCCAGTCCTGTATGCCGAACCTGCGGCCCTCTAGAAGGTGAGCACTCTGCAGCCACCACAGGAGAGATACCCTGGCCCTGGGGGACAGGGTGATAAACTGGTGAATCTGTAAATGTGACCCGGACCACTTGTCCAGTAGGTCCCATTGGAAGGTCCTCGCATGGAACCTGCCGAATGGAATGGCCTCGTAAGATGCCACCATCTTTCCCAGGACTCAAGTGCAGTGATGCACTGACACCTGTTTTGGTTTCAATAGGTTCCTGACCAGAGTCATGAGTTCTTGAGCCTTTTCCATTGGAAGATAAACCCTTTTCTGTTCCGTGTCCAGAATCATGCCCAAGAAGGTCAGACGAGTCGTCGGAACCAGCGGCGACTACAGGATATTGAGAATCCA
>NC_086448.1:441315022-441335022 GCF_028390025.1 Pseudophryne corroboree | reverse complement strand
GGGAGACGTTGGCAATGCAGACTTTAGGAAACGGCGAGGAGGAGACTTCTCGAATTCCAACCTGTAACCCTGAGATACTACCTGTAGGATCCAGGGGTCCACCTGCGAGTGAGCCCACTGTGCGCTGAAATGTTTGAGGCGACCCCCCACCGCTCCTGAGTCTGCTTGTAAGGTCCCAGCGTCATGCTGAAGCCTTTGTAGAAGCCGGGGAGGGCTTCTGCTCCTGGGAAGGAGCTGCTTGTTGCAGTCTCTTACCCTTTCCTTTGCCTCGGGGCAAATAGGAATGTCCTTTTGCTCGTTTGTTCTTATAGGAACGAAAGGACTGCGGCTGAAAAGCCTGCGGCTTTTTCTGCTGGGAGGTGACCTGGGGTAAAAAGGTGGATTTTCCGGCCGTTGCCGTGGCCACCAGATCCGATAGACCGACCCCAAATAATTCCTCCCCCTTATACGGCAATACTTCCATATGTCGTTTGGAATCCGCATCACCTGACCACTGGCGCGTCCATAAACTTCTTCTGGCAGATATGGACATCGCACTTACTCTTGATGCCAGAGTGCAAAAATCTCTCTGTGCATCTCGCATATAAAGAAATGCATCCTTTAACTGCTCTATAGTCAGTAAAATACTGTCCCTATCCAGGGTGTCAATATTTTCAGACAGTGACTCCGACCAAGCCACGCCAGCACTGCACATCCAGGCTGAGGCGATTGCTGGTCTCAGTATAACACCAGTATGTGTGTATATACTTTTTAATGTATTCTCCAGCCTCCTATCAGCTGGATCCTTGAGGGCGGCCGTATCAGGAGACGGTAACGCCACTTGCTTTGATAAGCGTGTGAGCGCCTTATCCACCCTAGGAGGTGTTTCCCAGCGCGCCCTAACCTCTGGCAGGAAAGGGTATAATGCCAATAACTTCTTTGAAATTAGCAGTTTTCTATCTGGAGTAACCCACGCTTCATCACACACTTCATTCAGTTCCTCTGATTCAGGAAAAACTATCGGTAGTTTTTTCACACCCCACATAATACCCCTTTTTTTGGTACTTGCAGTATCAGAGATATGCAAAGCCTCCTTCATTGCCGTGATCATATAACGTGTGGCCCTACTGGAAAATACGTTTGTTTCTTCACCGTCGACACTGGATTCAGTGTCAGTGTCTGGGTCTGTGTCGACCGACTGAGGTAAAGGGCGTTTTACAGCCCCTGACGGTGTCTGAGACGCCTGGACAGGTACTAACTGGTTTGCCGGCTGTCTCATGTCGTCAACCGACTTTTGTAGCGTGCTGACACTATCCCGTAATTCCATAAACAAAGCCATCCATTCTGGTGTCGACTCCCTAGGGGGTGACATCACCATTACAGGCAATTGCTCCGCCTCCACGCCAACATCGTCCTCATACATGTCGACACACACGTACCGACACACAGGGAATGCTCTGATAGAAGACAGGACCCCACTAGCCCTTTGGGGAGACAGAGGGAGAGTTTGCCAGCACACACCCAAGCGCTATAAATATATATAGGGACAACCTTAATAAGTGTGTTCCCTTTATAGCAGCTCAAATATTATAAATATCGCCAATAAGTGCCCCCCCTCTGTTTTTACCCTGTTTCTGTAGTGCAGTGCAGGGGAGAGTCCTGGGAGCCTTCCTCGCAGCGGAGCTGGGCAGGAAAATGGCGCTGTGTGCTGAGAATAGGCCCCGCCCCCTTTTCGGCGGGCTTCTTCTCCCGTTTTTTTTTTTAACCTGGCAGGGGTTAAATACATCCATATAGCCCCAGGGGCTATATGTGATATATTTTAGCCAGAATAGGTATATTACATTGCTGCCCAGGGCGCCCCCCCCAGCGCCCTGCACCCTCAGTGACCGCTGGTGTGAAGTGTGCGGAGAGCAATGGCGCACAGCTGCAGTGCTGTGCGCTACCTCATGAAGACTGAGACGTCTTCTGCCGCCGGTTTCTGGACCTCTTCTCTATTCGGCATCTGCAAGGGGGTCGGCGGCGCGGCTCCGGTGACCCATCCAGGCTGTACCTGTGATCGTCCCTCTGGAGCTAGTGTCCAGTAGCCTAAGAAGCAAATCCATCCTGCACGCAGGTGAGTTCACTTCTTCTCCCCTAAGTCCCTCGTTGCAGTGAGCCTGTTGCCAGCAGGACTCACTGAAAATAAAAAACCTAACAAACTTTTTCTAAGCAGCTCTTTAGGAGAGCCACCTAGATTGCACCCTGCTCGGACGGGCACAAAAACCTAACTGAGGCTTGGAGGAGGGTCATAGGGGGAGGAGCCAGTACACACCACCTAGTGGTCAAACTTTTAAATTTTGTGCCCTGTCTCCTGCGGAGCCGCTAATCCCCATGGTCCTGACGGAGTCCCAGCATCCACTAGGACGTCAGAGAAATGTATCTAAAATGAGTAACCAGATCAAAAATGAATTTAAAAAAGGGAGATATTTATTTAAACACTAAAACAGACAATAGTTATATGCAATTACTAAAATTTAAGCAGCAACAATTCTTAAAAAATGGGATAAAAACAATAAACACAATGCTATAAATACCAGTTAAAATATATGTTAAAAATGTAAAACAATTTTAACTTAACTTGGTATGAGGTCACTGCCAGGTAGGGCTCCCTTTTTTAAATTCATTTTTGATCTGGTTACTCATTTTAGATACATTTTTTAGATCCACATTTACTGAACTATTTTAAGACACCGACGGTCGCTATATCCCCCACCCCCCTGTGTGTATTATTCGTTGTTTCAGGGAACTACCATCCCTGTGTTTTTGGGGGACAGCTGACGCCCTGTGCTAATCCCTAGGGAGTGTCGTTTACTTTAACTATACGTGGATCCTAGATCATTTGGTGTTGTACACAAGTGGCGCAATAATTTTCCCCCCTATTGTTGATATATATATATATAGATATATATATATATATATATATATATATATATAGATAGATATATATATATAGATATATATATATATATATACATACACACATTATATATATATATATATATATATATATATATACACACACACACACACATACATATATACACACACACTTTTGCCAGAAAACGAGGTTTATTGCTGCCCAGGGTGCCCCCCCCTGCTCCCTGCACCCTTACAGTCACTGCCATTTGTGTGTGCTGTGTGGGAGCAATGGCGCACAGCGTTACTGCTGTGCGTTACCTCAGTGAAAATCTGAAGTCTTCTGCCGCCTCTGAAGTCTCCTTTCTTCTTATACTCACCAGGCTTCTATCTTCCGGCTCTGCGAGGAGGACGGCGGCGCAGCTCTGGGACGGACGGCGAGTGTGAGACCTGCGTACCGATCCCTCTGGAGCTAATGGTGTCCAGTAGCCTAAGAAGCAGAGCCTTAAAACTCACAGAAGTAGGTCTGCTTCTCTCTCCTTAGTCCCACGATGCAGGGAGACTGTTGCCAGCAGTCTCCCTGAAAATAAAAAAACCTAACAAAATACTTTCATTCAGGAAACTCAGGAGAGCTCCCTGTAATGCCCCCAGTCTCCTCTGGGCACAGTAGTAAACGGAGTTCTGGAGGAGGGGCATAGAGGGAGGAGCCAGTGCACACCCATACCTAAAGTCTTTCTTAAAGTGCCCATGTCTCCTGCGGAGCCCGTCTATCCCCATGGTCCTTACGGAGTCCCCAGCATCCTCTAGGACGTAAGAGAAATTAAATATAATCTTGTTTGAAGAATCTAAGGACATTCCGTCCACTGTACCTTCCCGACTAGAGGCACAGAAAAATACTGAAGGCTCTATGGGAGTATGGAGGGGGTGACCAGTTACTAATTTAAATATTTAAATGTGCCATTCCCAGCTACGCCCCGTCTATATCACAAGAGTACTCCAGTGACCCCTAGTGGATGAAAAAGAAATATGGTGACTATGAATCAAAGAGAAAAATACACAGCAAGTATATCTTGTGAAATACCTATATTAGTTAGTAAACCTGACGCACTTATCCCCCTCAGGTCACAGAATATATGAGTAGCAAGCTAAGTGAAATACCTGAGATGGCAGCCGTGCAGCAGCTACATACACACACACATATAAAATCACAAGCGTACCATGCAGAAATTATACAAAACCATAAAACTGCACTGGACTAGCAATACAAAGTAATACTCAGTATAGCTATATATGTAAACAGTAGTTATAACAAAACATAGTAGATACTGGATGAATATCACAGGATGTTTGTACCACACAACCCTGAATGTATGCACTCTTTTTTAACTAACACTGTCCCTTGACAGGTAGAATACTTTAGTGTCCTGTAAAATGCACAGCGCTGGTGAGCAGGCGGCTTTACAGAGGTGGATTTGCCCAAGCAGTCCCAGGAACAGCGCAGCTCCGTGTGATGGCGGCTGACAGGGAGTGAGGGAGAGATATGCAGCTCCAGGGCAGGAACATTTACCCAAATGGTGCCCTGGGTCTGGGGGAGGGGCTACAGGTTAGGCCTTATCCCCATGCTGGCTTCCCCACCGGGCACTGCGGACAGTATAAAAATGTTTTTTTTTTTAATAAGAGAAAAAGCCCCACCGGTGCCCTGTGTCCCGGTGACTAGTGGAGCAGCTGCCCTTTATAGAGTGTTCACGCCAGCGCCCACAGCCACGTCGGATCACGATAATAGCGGGCCAAAGAGACCCCTTACCTCCCCCCACGCAATCCCGGAGGGCAGCGGCGAGTGTGTGACTGACGAGAAAGGATACCGGAGCGTCCGCTATAGTTACCCAGCAACCAGGGCGCGGGAGTATACAGCACCGCTGCGGGAGTGATGGAGCTGCAGCAGAGGCTGTCTATTTGACATTCATGACAGCTGCAGTCCTTGAAGTTTTCAAATTTCCTCTCTTTTTAAGCTATATAATAGGCTGCAGGAGCAGCCCCCCTGTTGAATGCCTGCTTACTGCATGGCACCAACTTACAAACTGAGCTCCTGTGCACCGAGGCGGGGTTATAGAATAGGTGGCGCTGTGAATCTTGGGAACAGTCAAAGCTTTGAAACTGTTAGTGCCTCGCATCAAAATCTTACTCTACACCCCGATGTTAATCCTTGTGGAGCCCAGTGAACCCTGCAACAGAAATAAAGTCTTAAGAAACCCATCAATCTGTCAGTTACATCATTTAAGGATGTTGAAGGCAGAAGTAATGTAGATTTACGCACAAGTCGGACTACGTGTGCATCTACCTTGGGAGGAACCTCCCTTTTTAAACAGTCCACAGTAGGGAAAGGATAGAAAATAGGATTTTGGTACTTACCAGGTAAATCCTTTTCTTTGAATCCATAGGGGGCACTGGAGTACTCTTGGGATATGAACGGGCGTAGCCGAACAAAGGCACTGAATATTTAAATTTAGGACTCTCCCCCCCCTCCATATCCCCGAGTACCTCAGTGTACTCTCTCAGTGTTTTTTACTGAGCGAACAGGAACGATAGAGAGGTTGACAATGGAGAATACCTATAACATAACGGACAACAACAATGTTGACCCATAACCTTACTGTCAACTAAACAGTTGACACCATAACCGATAGAACTTTATAATTTGAACCAATCGGTGAAAATGTGTTACCATAAGCTCCTCTGAGCTTAATATCAATCAAGTAAAACTTGTTACCCTAAGCTCCCTTGAGCTTAAAACAACCCAGGTAAAACTGCTCTGGGTGGGCGTCCAGTGCCCCCTATGGATTCAAAGAAAAGGATTTACCTGGTAAGTACCAAAATCCTATTTTCTTTATCATCCACTAGGGGTCACTGGAGTACTCTTGGGACGTACCAAAGCTTCCCTCGTGGGCGGGAGAGCGGTTTGATACTTGTAACAGTAGGCAGCCCAAAGCTAGATGCTGATGGCGCCACCATTTATAACGTGTAAACGTGCACCAACGTGGTGCACATGAAGGCTATATAGCCGCGTTTTAGACGCTCCACGACCCACTGGGTCTGACATTCCCACAGAACCTGTGGGATGAGCTATTACTGACGTAGGCGATTGTAACTTAGCCTTAAAGTAAGCCTGACTTGTAGTCATTATTATTACCCAACTGGATAATGTCTGCTGAGAAACTGGCTAACCCCAGTTGGCAGTATCATAGAGAACAAACAACGTATTCATATCACGTACTGTTGACGTTCGGGACATATATAAACGCGTAATGCGTGTACCACATTCAGAATTCTAGAATGTGCTGTCCACACAGGAACCCCTATTGGTATATTGATGTGAAGAATACGAAAGCGTGATTCGTCCGAAGATCTGCTTTGTCATGAGAAAACTCAAATACGGTGGCTTGGAATACAAGGCACCCAAATATGAAAACAAAACCCTTGCCGAAGCCAAGGCTAGAAGAAAAATGTTTTCCAAAGTGAGAAACTTAATTCCCATTTGTTGAAAGGGTTCAAAATATGAAAACTGTAAGAAATCTGAACCCAACTTCAAGTCGCCTGGCGCTGTAGGTGGGATAAATAGAGTCTGAACTTTGATGACACCTTGTAGAAAGATGTGTACAGACGCAAATAGAGGCAAACGTCTTTGAAAATAAGTTTACCACACAGATACCTGCACTCTTAGTGCAGATCAACGCAGTTTTTCCACCCCGTTTAACAGAATACGGGTAACTTGAAGGATGATGTTGGAAACTTCCGAGGTTTACAACCTATGTAAGCACACGAAATTTTGTAATAATGAGCTGCCTTAAGCGGCTTACTATTTCGTAACATGGTTGGTATAACCGATACTGTAATGCTCTATTTCTTAAGAGGGCGGTCTGAACCCTCACCCCGTCAACCGCAGCTGCGGTACATAGATAATAGGTACATAGGTAACTATGGGTAAACTAACGTTCCCTGATGTAACAGGTTGGACGTATTATGAGCGGGCCAAGATCGTGTGCAAGTATTCCTTGAAAATTCGAGAAGCAAACTTCTCCGAAACCCATGAGATACCACCAGTATGACTGTGACAAACTGTCTTATGATCCGTTTTGGCAACGGAGAGAGCAGCGGAAAATGGTGGAGCCAGATACACGATGCTGAATGACCACATGAATGTGAGAGACTCCACCGCCACTGCCCTTGTGATCTGTTTTGTACACATACTGAGCTTTTCTAATTGTGGCGAGATGCCATCATGTATACTTGAGGGTAACCCCCTTCTGTGGACTCACATATGAAACACCTCTGGATTTAATGTCCAGTTTTCAGGATCCAAATTCTGACGGTTGAGATCCTCTGTCTAACAGATGTCCACTCACGGAATGATCTCTTGACATTTTCACATAATGGTGTTCTGAGCCATTGAGGATTTGAGTCACATGCCGCATTGCCATGCGGCTTCTTGGTTCTCATGCCGCATTGCCATGCGGCTTCTTGGTTCTCAGTGGTTGTTGTGTATGCAACTGCCGTTGCCTTGTTTGACTGCTTAAGGCCAGCGTGAGGCAGGCATCAAAAATTTACATGAAACTCACGGTTGTTCCTCTCCACGGAAATCTTTAGTAAAAGGCGAAAGATTTATTCGTTCTGAAGAGAAACCAGAGTATATCCCTGGTCAGACTGAAAGCGAATCATGTATTGCATTGTAAAATGCACAGAGTTCTAGGACATTTATCGACCGCAATCTGTCGTGTTTTAGAACCTTTGTCGCTGATTCTAACTACAAATCCTGACCCTCTGCGACTGTCGTCCAGAGTATATGCACCCTTGTCCCTCTGTGGGAAACGCGAGTGAAGGGTGGCGAACTAAATTGAAAACACATCTTTATTCTTAATAGGTGAATACACCAATGTACCGCTAGTGTGCGTGTTTTGCACTAATTACTAGATGTACATTTGTTCTTGCTGGTGTAGTAGGTAAAAGTCTTTGATTTACCGTATTTATAATCTTACCTAGGAATTGACATCGTTTAGACGGAATTAGATGCGATTGTTTTCGAACTTGATCTGCTACCGCAGTATACCTTAGTAGCGCAAGTTAGAGGAACTTTGTTGAGACAGAGTTCTTATGTGAGATGAGCTATCATCCCAACATCACTTTGGTAAATACCCAAAGCGATAAGCAACGGTAGACATGAAATGGTTAATGGTTGTGGCGATTTGCAAACGCTAGAACCTGTTATGAACAAACCGGACTGGGTAAATACGCATTGTGAAGATCAAATGCAATTATGCAAATTTTGTGGCTCCAATAAGCAAATACTACCCGCAGAAAATCCATTTTCTAACTGTAGTAAATGACTTGCTGATTGATATTGCGACGGAGCTGTTTGGTTTTGCTCAAACAGAAGGGAATAAGTAACTCTGACTCTGTTGGCGTACTACTGCCTGGTTTATAAACCAGCAAAGACTAAATGACAACCTGCCAAACCGTTCGACAGAGGCAGTTTTGTACTTTAAGCTGTAAATAGCTGAGACATGTATGAGTTGAAGTCCTGAAACCTCGCAAATGTAACATGTAAAGACGCGCTTCCACAATTGTAAAAGAGGTCATCAAACCACTGGCTTGCTGACTGTAACGTCCTGTCGTTACAAGGCGTGACTGTTTCTTATAAAGGGATAAAACGCCGTTACAAGTATACTGTATGCGGTAATGGCTGAATATCATAAAGGGATAAAATACCGTTACAAGTATATCAAATTTATGAGCAAACAAGCTCTGGCCTTGTCGCGCTTAACTAGCGACAATGAAAATAACCGGCGTTAGCAGAAGCTTTACAGATATACTCTGCAGCTTCTTTTACCAGTGATCGTCATTGTTTCATACATAGATTCTAGTGACCCAAATGTATCCTGGGTTTTTATAATGTTTGACAGAAAATCATCTACCAATGGCGGATCGCGTCCTTTTGGAAACGATTATGTATGTTGTTAAAAAACCCCCGCACTATCTGAGTGCTGGACTAATGTACCCTTCTCACTCGTAGTTATCGGTGTGAAATTTGACATAGAATCCTGCATTAAATTATAAGACCAGTGAAATAAACACTCTGGTACCCAAAGGGAAATTGGCCCTTTGGAAAGACTGTCTTTTGTTAGAGCTGGCGGAGACATTCCGAGACTCCGATGTTACCGCTCTTTTAATTTGAATTGCCAATGTTAACATAGGATTTTTAAAATTATTTTTAGTCTGCACTATAGCCTTACTCGCTATGTAGACAGACACCACAATAGGCAACAGACAGACACTTGCACGACTTAATGAAGTTATTATGTGTCATATATATATATATATGTTATTGCTGAACAGCCTATTCATATGAAACTCAAGCTTGTTTCTCTCTACGGAAATCTTTAGCAAAAAACGAAAGATTTATTCGATATGAAGAGAAATCAAAGTATTCTTTATGTGAAAAGCAGTTCACATGGGCATATGAAACCCGAACCAAATTCCTACTAACTTCCCTGCGCCTCTGGTGGCTTAGAGATGTAGGGCAGGAATGTTCTAGAATTAAGTAGAAATACAGATTACATGGCTAACTTATGTGAAAACTGAACCAAAAAATTCCCACTAACACCCCTGCGCCTCCTTGTGGAGTATAGGTGTATGGGCGGAATGTTCTGGAATTATAACCTGTAAGAACAGCAATGATTAAAATGACCGTCATGCCATGCTTCCACTGAAAATCACAGGACAGGTTACCTGCTGCAGTGTTAATATAGGCTTAATAGCCTATTATACATTAAATATAGGCTTAATAGCCTATTCTACAGTTACAGGTCTATTATACAGTAAAATCCGTGCAGTTTACAATACATTATCTTGCAGCCTTATGCTTTAGCTAGCCTTCCAGTTATTTCCATTAACTGTTTAAACACTAAGCAGTCTCTTAACCCATGCAGCCTTCTGCTGCTATGGGCTTTACTCAACACTGCCTGCAGTGATGTATTATTTCCAATATATCTTATTCCCAAGCAGCCTTTGCTGCTGCTATGGGTCAATAACTTGTTTAAAACTGAGCAGTCTCTTATTTAAAACTGAGCAGTCTCTTAACCCATGCAGCCTTTGCTGCTGCTATGGGCTTTACTCACCGTCACCCCCCTGCAGCCGCGCTGCTTGTGATGTAGCTTTTAGCTTCTCCCTGTGCAGCGGCCGGAAGCGAGTGCAGGGAGCCTAGGGAAACCCGGGGAGCGCTGCTATATTGCGCCGGGGAGCCCTCCGGAAGAACGGGCGGCGCCTCATACAGCAGTGGCCGGGTGCAGCGCTGGAAGAGCGGCCGGCGTCTTTAGTGACGTACGGCCGCTCGGAGCTTTAGACACGGGTACGCAGAGTGGCTGCTTGGGCGGCGCTCGCGTACAGTGGCTGGGAGAGCGGCCGGCGTCTTTGAATGACGTGCGGCCGCTCGGATACGTTTCTACAGTGGCAGAGTTCTGGTACAGTGGCTGGGAGAGCGGCCGGCGTCTGTGAGTGACGTGCGGCCGCTCTCTTCGTTCAGCGGGGTATCCTGCTAATGAGCGCGCTGTAAGCGGCGGGCAAAGCGGTGGTAACAATAAAGGCTTTCCCCACACAGCAGGGCGGCAGCGTGAGCTGACCGCCCTGACCCCCCACCATACCTTGTAGTGCCGCACTCCTGTAAGCTCCGTCCAGATTGTGACGGGGCTTTCATCCTGGCTGTGACGGGGCTTCTTTCTGTAAGCTCCGTCCAGTTGCAGTAGGAGACAGTGTCTGCCTGTGGCTGTGAGGGTGCTCTTTGTGAGGACCGACACGCCATGCGCTGCCTTGTAGCGCCTGTGGCTGTGAGGGTGCTCTTTGTGAGGACCGACACGCCATTCGCTGCACGTGCAGCGGCACTATCCCGGACCCATGTTTTTCCAGAAACTGGGAAGGGATGTGCTAAGTGTAAAAATAAAAATTAAAAATAAAAATTAAAAATAAAAATCCAAGTGTGGTTATACCACAAGCCAATGTTCGTGCTGTGAGCACCGAAAAAACACTGAGAGAGTACACTGAGGTACTCGGGGATATGGAGGGGGGGGAAGAGTCCTAAATTTAAATATTCAGTGCCTTTGTTCGGCTACGCCCGTTCATATCCCAAGAGTACTCCAGTGACCCCTAGTGGATGATAAAGAAAGAACCCAATTTTTTCGGAATCTGAAACTTCTTACTGGGTGTAACCCATGCCTCTTGCATAATTTCCTTTATCTGATCTGAGTTGGGAAATTCTGTTTTTACCGTTTTTGGACTTTTAAACACAGACACCTTAGAATTTATCACAGGCTTATCGACCATTTGCTACCAAACACTGGAAATTGGAAAAAACCTGTCGTTTATACAAAGTGCTTAAATCACGGACAGGTTTTGCCCATTTTCCAGTATTTGGAAGCAAATGGTTGTCAGTTGCTTTCATCCATTACCAGGTTTTCATTCCAACCACAGATCTGCCAGATAATTGCACAGTGTATGCCCAGCTTTAGTTACGGAAGTGTAATGGGAAGGAATGAAACAAAAGGATACGGTGGTTCTGCATTGAGAAACTACATCCTTAGAGAAAATAGATGGTGTAGCATTAGGGATGTGGTCATGTGACCAGCGCTCGGGATCCTGACTGTCACCATACCGACGCCAAGATCCCGAGCAATCAAAATGGCAGCAGATAAAATGCTGACCTACAGGGACTATTCCCACTCGTGGGTGTCCACGACACCCATAGAGTGGGAATAGAACCTGTGGTTAGTCAACACCGAACCCGCAAGAAGTTTGTTGCGCTCACATTCCCCTGTCCCGGGGTCGGTATGCTGACTGCCGGGATCCCGAACGCCGGTTTCCCAGCCCCAAACCATAGCCAATATAAAGGAGTTTATGGTATACTTACGACTGGCTGAAGTATTCGATTCCATCCTCACAACATTATCAATCTGAAAAAAAAAAGAGTCCAAACAATATTATAAAACATTAACAAAAGAATAGGAAATTATGGGAAAGAGTATATCTGATAAATATCCATTTAGCAAGCTATACAAAATAACCTTTAACCTTTTTCCATTATTTACCTCTCAGCTATGAGGACACTGTACCTAGGAATTAACAAACACCACATAGGACAGATGTTGGGAGTACAAAATGTTGTCATTTTGATTAGTTCTTTTGTGTTACAATTCTGCTAATATGAAGTGTTTATGTATGTCATTTATAAATGTATCTTAGAAATCATCTTCTTGCATTACAATATAAGTATACCTAAACTTTAGTAAATTCAGAATCAGGACATACGGGTATGACTGAAGTATAGGCGGCATAGACAGGTCACAGTCGGCATGAAAGACTTCATTGGCGGCATTCAAATGTTTGAAAAGTCAGTTGGGTGTCTGTTTTTTCCTATCTAATAGACAGGAAAATTCCCACCATATATGTCAAGAACTAAATTTTCCGGGGATCGGTAAGATTAACTGGCGCTCGGAATGCCATTATGACATCGACATCCCAAGTGGTGGAATGCTGGCGGGGGAGGGGGTCTAGTGCAACATGCCCTCTGCAGGCTCGGTAGCGAGTATTCTCCCACTATGGGTGCCTATTGAGGGGGAATCACCTACCTCGCCGGTAAACAGACTGTGGTATGGTGCCAGTCAGGATCCTGGCATCTGTATTGTGACCGCCAGGATCACAACTGTTGGTATGCTAACAATATAGGATTTTCAGCTATATTGGACTGTATACTACTGTAACAAAATGTGGTTTCATTCTTATATGGTGTAAGGTTGTACACTTAATTAGCTGCAAGGGTGTGATGTAACCTCGCATACTAACAAGGCGGGCTACCCTGGCAGGATAACTTAGCTGGCTTTTGCTGCGTAAGAGTTTATTTTCACAATATAATGGAGTGAACCTTTGGTGATATAAAGATTTGAATGTGGAATCAATCATTTGTTTACCAGGCCAGACAAAATATAAAGAGATGGATACAGAACTCAGATCCATCTCAATTCTAGAGAAAAAGTCAGAAGTTTTCATAACCTCATAGCCACACCTCATTTTCACGTCGTAACTATAAAAAATGGATAACTAAGTTAATTACATTTTACGTTATTACATGGCAAATGTTAAGCATACAAATTTTACAAACATGTAAAAGAGCACATTTTTTTAAATCATACTTAACAGGTATAATCTATTTGAGAAGACATAGAAGGACATTGGTACCAGAGTGTGCCAATTCCCTTTTCTACCCATCAACTTATAATGAACATTCCTATATGATAGAAAATTCTTCTCTCATAAAAAATATTCAATCACAGTTTTATAAAAGTAACTTAACGGAGACTTGTGCTGCGCATATACATATCTGTGTCTGCAACTTTGGTTGCAGGGTTGCACAGGGAAGAGTTATCAATGCGTGACATCACGGGGCATCCTGAGTTACTCAGATGGCTTATGTTCACGCAAGTGATGCGATGGCTGTTGCTGCATGCAGCAGCGGATAATAGAACAGACATGCTGCCTCCTGTAGCATTAGCATGATTTAGAAGTAGTGGCTGCAATAAACATTACAGCTGCTACTGCTTAGCAAACAATTAAAGCTTACATTTACATTCACCAAAGAACAAAGATTTTAGACCATAACTAGCACAATAAAAAGTAGAGTTATGGTAGACTTTCCCAAGTTAAATCTCTATCTTCGAAGTCCATAGGGTCCACAGGGATCACACTGTTGTGTAGGTGGTTGGAGCTGGTCCGGGAACCAAACAGCTGAAAGCTTTAGCAGAGGATGCACTGGTCCGTCCTCCCCTACACCCCGACCCAAGCTAACCAGTTTAGTGAACAAGTCCAAGGCAGAAGCAGGAGAGAGTAGAAATTAGAATGGTACACACAAACACACTCACAATAGGAGAGAGGAACCTAGTGACCAGTTACAAAAAAATCCTTAGAAGCCAATTGCGCAGGGTAGGTACCCTGTCGACTTCAAAGGAAAAAAAAAAAAAAAAAAAAGAGTTAAATAAAGTATGTCTACCATAACTCATTTTCTTCCCTAAGGGCCTTGATTGGATCGGACAGAGGGCATGTACAAAAGAACTGCTTGGGGGATGGGTGGGGGCCTGACCCTTGAGAGACTACCTCTCATACCCAGGCTTTGGAGGTGGTCTGACGCCAGGCAGCTGCACGCTGAATAACTCAGCCTCCCACCCTGGGGACCCCCATGAGGAGGCCCACACTATCAGGTGGAGGGTTTGTTTTCAGATTTAGCAGCTGTGCGTCTGGCTGCCCAATCCTATTTAGGGCGAGGCTTGTGTGAGCCAGTTTGCGGAGGGAAGGATTGGCCTTTAGCCTTATCCTGGGACCGAAAAGAGGATGGTCTAGACCAGGCATTCACAACCACGGTCCTCAAGGCACACCAACAGTGCAGGTTTTAGTGATATCCAGGCTGCAGCACAGATAGTTAAATCAAAATAACTGAGCTACTAATTAAGTCACCTGTGCTGAAGCCTAGATATGACTAAAACCTGCACTGTTAGTGTGCCTTGAGAACAGTGGTTGGGAATGCCTGCCTAGACTTTTCGGGGTAGTCGCTGAGGGTAAAAAAAAAAGGAGAGTTACGGTAGTTACCATTGTTAACTTTTTCTGCAAACTAGATTGGGTTCCACAGGGAAACATTGGGGTGTAGAGTGGCTCTTGATCCAGAAGCACCAACAAGTAAAGCTTTAGCTGCATCCAGGCACTGAGAGCTCAGTTTTGATAATCAGTCCAATGCAGGAGCAGGCACGAGAGAAGGCAGATCTTAGTCACATAAGAACACATTCTCACGACAGGAGTAGGTACCAGTGGCTAATGCCATACAAACCCAAAGAAGCAAGGTGCGTCAGGGTGGGCACCCTGTGGAAACCAATGCACCTTGCCAAAGGAGTTAACAGTGGTAAGTCTACCATAACTCTCCTTTTCTGCAGCAAAGTACATTGGTTTCCACAGGGAAACATCTGGGATTTCCTAAAGCAGTTCCTCAAGGGAGAGGACGCGGATATGAGAATCCAGAGCCCAAAGGAAGCATCTTGGTATGCAAAGGTATCCATGGCATAGAACCTAAGAAACGTGTTCACTGAAAACATAGCTGCCTTGCACAATTGCAGATGCGCCATGGCGGGCCGCCCAAGAAGGGCCAACAGACCGTGTAGAATGGGCATTAATCGCAGCAGGAGCTGGGAGTCCAGCCTGCACATAAGCAATCACCATTCTAATCCATCTGGCCGAAGTTTACTTGTTCGCAGGCCAGCTACGTTTGTGGAAACCAAACTTGACAAACAGGGAATCAGACAGTCCTATCCACAGACACTGTGAGCCCTAACCACATCCAAAGAACGTTCTTCGTTGTCAAGTCCGAAGAGATAAAGGCCGGAACCACAATCTCTTGGTTAAGGTGAAATGAAGACACCACCTTAGTCAAATATTCAGGACGAGTTCATAGAAATATCAGAGCGGATGGACAACAGGACAAAGCGCCTAAATCAGACACCAGAACAGGATTTTGGCCGTGAGAAATTTAAGGTCCACTGATTCAAGAGATTTAAATGGACTCTTGCAGGGCATTCAGCACAACACACAGATCCCATGGAGCCATTAAGAGGCTGAATACGCAAAACCCCGAGAGAACGTATGCACATCCAGTATAGAGGCAATGTTGCGCTGAAACCATACCGACAAGGCAGATATGTGAACCTTGAGGGAGGCCAGGCGAAGACCTAAGCCCAAGCCTCTTTGTAGAAAAGCCAGAATTCTTGAAGTCTTAAATCTCCCAGCGTCATAATTCTTACCAGCACACCAGGTGAAATAAGCATGCCAAACTCTGTAATAAATCCGGGCATAGGCCAGTTTGCGGACTTTTAGCATACTTTGAATAACCGTCTCAGTAAAACTTTTGGTCCTCAGGAGGATGCCTCAAGAGCCACGACGTCAAAGCCAGTCTAGCCATGTCCGGGTAGAGACAAGGGCCCTGTACGAGGTGGTCTTGACGCTGAGGAAGTAGAAGGAGAAGCTCTGACGACAGACCCTGCAGATCTGAAAGGCCAATGCCATCTGGGCCATGCTGGGGCTACCAGAATTAGCATTCCTCGTTCTTGCTTAACTTCTGCAGTACCCTGAGCAGGAGTGATACCGGAGGGAATATGTAACGCAGTTGAAAGTTCCATGGAATTGCCAGTGTGTCCACGAACGCTGCTTGAGGATCCCTAAGACCGGTACCATGTGATTGTGTCGCAACGCCATCAGGTACACATCTGGGAGGCCCCACTTGTCCACGAGGAGTTGAAAAACTTCTGGATGGAGGCCCCACTCTCCGGCGTGTACGTCCTGAAGACTGAGGAATTTCGCTTCCTAGTTTAGGACACCCGGAATGAACACTGCCGATATGGCTGGCTGATGGCGTTCCGCCCACTGAAGATAGTGCGTCCACAAACGCTGCCCGAGGATCCCCGGTTCTTTATCCGAAAATCGTAACCTTGTGATTGTGTAGAGACACATCATGAGGTCTATGTCTGGTAGGCCCCAACTGTCCACCAGGAGCTGGAAGACTTCGGGATGAAGGCTCCACTCTCCGGAGTGAACGTCCTGGAGACGGAGGAAGTCCGCTTTCTAGTTCAGGACACCCAGAATGAATACTGCCAATAAGGATGGCAGATGGCGTCCCACCCAACAAAGGATTTTGGACTCTTCCAGCATCGCCATGCGTTTTTGAGTACCACCTTGATGGTTTATGTATGCCACCGTGGTGGCGTTGTCTGACTGTACCTGAACAGGCCTGTTCAGTACCACAGGCAGGGCGAGAGTCAGTGCATTGGCGTCTGATAGAAGGACCCAAGTTGGGAATCCAGAATGGACGGCCCCTGCACAATTGCTGGTCCTGGAGCCACCAGGACAGCGACAGATGGACCTCCGGAGTCGACGAGACCATCTGGTATCTGATCCAATGAGGTAGGACGTCCCACTTTGATAGGCTCAACCGTTGCAGAGTACGAGAGTGAAACTGAGTGTACTCAACCATGTCGAAGGATGACACCATCAGGCCAAGCATTTGCATCGCCGAGTGTATAGATACTCTGGGACGATGAAGGAAGCTCCTTATCCTGTCCTGTAGTTTTAGGACCTTGTCTGGAGAGAGGAACAGCACCATGCTCTGAGCTAGGACCAGCGAGATTTTTTTCCAATTTATCAGCCACCCACAAGCTTGCAGGAAAGTCACCATCAGTTGCAGATGACTAAGGAGGACTTTGTGAGAATTTGCCAGAATCAGCAGGTCGTCCAAGTAGGGGAGGATTCTGATTCCCTGGCGACGGAGGTGGGCCGTCTTTACGGCCACGAACTTGGCGAAGAGCCGTAACCAGTCCAAATGGCAGAGCTTGGAATTGGTAGCGAAGGTCGCCAACAGCAAACCACCAGAACTGCTGATGCGATGTGGCAATAGGAATATGCATCCTGCATATCCAGGGATAGTCTCTGGGTTCTATAGCCAGCACAATTGAGCGCAGCATTTCCATACGAAACTTCGACACTCACAAACTTGTTCAGACATTTGAGGTTGAGTATAGGCCGGAAAGACCCATTGGGTTTCAGGACCAGAAACAGGGTCGAGTAGTAACCTCTGCCCCTCTGGGACTGACAACAGTTTGTAGAGCCTGCACTTTCAACGGATCCACAGGGAGAGCTGTTGTGCAGAACTGGTGAGGGGGACATTTCTTGAAGGAGACAGCGTACCCGTGAGAAACAACTTCCAGTACACATGCGTCTGATGTGGTTGTGAGCCAGACATGGGTGAACTGTAGAAGTCGGCATCCCACCCTGGGGTCCCCCGGGGGAGGCCCGCCCCGTCATGCAGCAGGCTCCTCATGTTTTGCAGCAGGCTGACAGGCTGCCCATGACTGTTTCGCCTTGGGCTTGGTGGTTTTGAGAACGAGATTGTCTAGGGCACATGTTCTCAAACTCGGGCCTCAGGAACCCACACAGTGCATGTTCTGCAGGTCTCCTCATAGAATCGCAAGTGAAATATTTAACTCCACCTGTGGACCTTTTAAAATGCGTCAGTGAGTAATTAATACACCTGTGCACCTGTTGGGTTACCTGCAAAACATGCACTGTGTGGGGTCCTGGGGACAGAGTTTGAGAATCTATGGTCTAGGGCAGGCATGTCCAAACTGCGGCCCTCCAGCTGTTGTGAAACTACTTATACCTGCATGCCCTGACACAGTTTTGCTGTCAGAGAATGCTAAAGCTGTGTCGGGGCATGCTGGGATGTGTAGTTTCTCAACAGCTGGAGGGCTGCAGTTTGGACACACCTGGTCTAGGGTATACCTGACCTTTCACTTTCCCTCGAGGCCGAAAGGAGCGAAAAGTGGTACTCTTTGCCTTTTGTGCAGAAGGATAAATAGTTGGGAGAAAAGCAGTCTTAGCAGCTGCCAATTCAGACAATTTTATTTAGGTCTTCCCCAAACAAAATATCCCCAGTAAAGTCTTTTTGGAGTCTAGGTCCACTTTCCACAACCTCAACCACGGTTTGCGGCACTCCAGCCGTCGCCTTGGCAGCCAATACTCACACCTCAGAGGACACCTCTTGAATGTAATTGAGAGGCGGTGGTAATGTAAGACAGGTATTGTCTGGCATAGTCAGAAATATTCTCAGGCTACTCCTCTTACGCCTGAACCCACGCTTAATACCTTTTGAGGCCCAAGAGGCAGCTATAGTGGGTCTATGAATAGCCCCTGTAAGGAAATATACAGATTTCATGCACCCTTCAACACGTTTATTTGTCACCTCCCTCAGTGAGGTGACAGTGGTGACAGGCAGAGTGGATGACACCGCTAGGTGGGTGACATGAGAATCCACCGGCGGTGGAGTCTCCCATTTGTTACACAACTCTGCGGGGAGAGGGTATCAAGCCAAGGCCAGTTTAGGAATAGGGAATTTCCCAGGGATCCAGTCTTATGTCCACTAAATGGTCAGAATGAGGTAAAACAGTTTGAGGAAAGGGAGAGGAAGATGACCACAAGACTGTCATCTACCAAAGAAGGCTTACTTTGTGGTGCACTCTTTTGTTTAAATTCGAATATGTAATGGTTATAGAATTAAAACTTAACATTTATTGAATATTTTTAAAATATTGTGGCCAAAGTCAGACATAAACAACATGTATCGGTCAATATTGACCTGCAATAATCCCAGAAAGGGGGATTTATATCACTGTGTAATGTAGATATGTATAAGCGATTAGGGTTCACTGATACAGACAATGATATCAGGTTAAGATTCCTTTTGTATATAACCACACTTATACTGTAGCAGTGAGAAATGCAAAACAAAAAGTGAAAATATAATATAAATCAATTTTTTAACGGGTTGTTATACACTTACAGAGATCCTTCCAAGTAAATCACTGGGTCTCTATTTAATTACCCGATTGGCGGTCCTCGTTATCTCAGCTGATGCAAACCTCCTTTAGTTAGGTGAAATAGATAGTAATGTCCTCTAAGAATGCAGGAGTAGTGGGTATTAATTAAATCACAATAAGTGATAATTACCAACACACCGTAAAGCCTTAGAGTATTGATCAAATTACTAGATTATGATGCAGCATCCCAGATATAAGTCGTAGATGTGAATGCACCATGATCATCATTCCCAAATGATATAATCGTTTATCAGTATGGACACTGTGTTCTTTTTGCCTACATGTGCTTTAAAACATAATTAAACATGTGTCGTTGTAATAGATGACTGATAGTAGATACAAATGGCTAGTAAAAGTCAGTGCCAATCAGATCACTGGCAACAATGTAATACCCTCTAAAGATATTTAAACATTTTTCAGCATAAACATTGTACCCTTTTGTTTAAATGTATCAGCCTGTATAAAATCAGACCCTGATTGAGTCAGGCTGCAAGAGTACAATGCAAAAAAACACACAAGTCAGTGATCCACACAGCATGTATATAGATGACATGAACTATGCATATTGTAATGACCATAGATATAGGCGGCAAACGTATATCTAAATTTCTTTGAGAGGATAAAGGT